>NW_028278996.1:0-244568 GCF_059751315.1 Micrasema longulum
TGTAAACATTATTGACATACCAGCAAACTCCCGCATTATGATCTCTCGATCGTAATAGTGTGATTGTATATTTTCCGTGTAAATTAATGTCAAGTTCTTATGAAAACATAGTGCGCATACAAACTCTAATGACTCAGTACAGTTTTCTCAGAATATCGTATTTCTAATTGAAGGGAAAAATAAATAAGAGTTATCATTTTGAGGCTCGCCGATGAATAAAAATATAAAATTTCTTTCGTTACCTAAGATTACATTATATTTATTTACACATTTCAAAGGTGTCACTACCAACCGTCAGCTTACCATAAACCTGAATACAACCATGTTATAATATTTTCTTATTTCATTTAATTGACATTTGCTTTGTGATTATTTATCGATTATTGACACATTACAATTACGGTAGAGAACATTTTTGAAAAGGGAATATGGAAGTCTTCAAGTAATTTATTTTCATATAGTACACTGGAACCTCTTTTTACACTGTTTCAAAATAAGGCGGCACGAAAACGAAATTGTAAAACAAAATTGAGCGTTAATTTAACATTGCGTAATCCATACTTATAAAGGCAAAAGTGTGTTAACAGGTACACCAATCTCAGTGTATTTTGATCATTTTTATTACACAAGATAAGATTATCAGTCTTACGCTTCAGATACCAGTCCACGGACTATGAAACATTTTAGTGTAAAAACGCCCCTAAAAATAAATATTTCATGTCAACCATGTCGGGATTCAAACCCGAGACCTTTCGCACGGCAGGCAAACACGCTGAACACACCACAAGGCCGACGAAAGCTTAAATAGTGAGTGTAAAATAAATAAAGTTCAAAGGTGTTATGTTAGTGTGATTCTACCAAATTATTTCACCTACATTAACATGATTGACATTACATAAACTGATATAAATTTCTGTACGATGATAATTCATAAAAATACATAAATAAGGAATGATATTAAGTACATTTTTAGGATTTTACTTACAAAACAAGGCCAATGGGAATGATCGAAGTTAAATTATTCATAAGAAACTAATTGAGCACAGCCTAAGTATTTCAGCTAGATTGTAAAAATTAATCTCCATGTTGATTTTACTATGTAATATTTCACTGTCCCTGCACCCGAAGCGTAAGACTGATCACCTGAGTCTAAAGATGAATTTTGCATCAAAATACAGATACACAATCAGATGCGGATGAAGTAATTATGTACGCCTTAAAATAAAATCATTATTAAATGGCGGTCGGCCTATTCCGAACAATCAATTCAAACATATTTTGGAAGACGGGAAACATTGGACTCGGATGGCAAATAAATATTTTATACGACCGTGGGCTGAACTAATCTAAGACCTGGTTGTTTTAAAAATCAGAAGTAATAATTTTAATAACATATATATTTATATCTTCTTTTATTATTAAAAAAAGTATATATAAAAAAAACATTTTTGTATGTATAATATTTTCTTCACTAACTTTGTACAATTAGCAGAAATCTGATATTGGTTCTAAGTTTATACAATATATTTAAGTTTACAACAATTTAAACGAGCACTAAATAAATAGTCCAGATCTTGTCTCGATGTCCCTTACGCATGTCGATGCTTCATTTATTATCTTCTAATGTTTTTACCCGTTCTGATATTAACATATTACAACAGACACGAAGAACATTTTACAGAAGGGAATATAGAAGTCTAGACATCCACAGGGCTTGTGACCTGTCATTGGCTGGTTTAAGTGGCCACTTTACACACTGTGTAACATTCACCATTCTGCCTATATCTGAACATCTATATTCCTTCGACTCTTCCATCTGTTGACGTTTTTGAAATCAAAGAGCTTTTGTAATATTGTGTTAATATTAACCGGACGCGGAGCTATGAGAAGTTACCTATATAGGTTTAAATGAAGACATGATGACTATTGTCCGTGCGATGATATTTCTTCACAGAGTATCGAACATCTGTTATTTCAGTGCCCGTTTTTCAGTTTACAACGCCATAATCTTGAAGCAGAATGCAGGAAAGATGGAATATCCTTAACAGATATCCACACTGTCGTTAAAAGTAGTTATCACCCGCCATTGTTCTTGGACTTTGCAACAATGGTGATTGGACTCATAAAGGTAATAAACCAAAATCAGTGATCAAACATCCCATTTCCAAGACAAACTATAATGATTTTTTCCGAGTACCTTAGCCTTGTACATGACCCGTAAGACTATACTAAATACAGGGGTCCAAATGTATATTGAAAAAAATATATATTAATCGCTCCCTAGGGGGTTGATCCAGCCCTTGTCTACTAAAATTCGGACAAACTCAAAACATTGTTTTATTCTTATATTATAATATTTATCCCTATAAATTGTATAAATGGACAATGTCCATAAATAAATAAATAAATCTGTTGTTTACTATAAATATGTATGTAAAACCGTTGGTTTCCCAAATAAAATAAATAAATAAATATATATAATATATACACCGGACCCCCATTTTACAGATTAGAAATAACGCGGTGTAAATGTTTTTTTTTTTTTCAAACATAATTTAACAATATGTAATGGCAATACTAGGTATTTGGAGTCTACGTATCCACCGTGTAAAAAGAGGTCCCGGGGAATATTAACTATCTAATACTTTAATAATATTAATACAAATAAATATAATATTTTGATACATATCAGATATTTTGATATTTACACTATTAATTATGTTTGCCTAATCGAAAATGGAAGTATTATGTACTTTTTCAAAACTTTTACTTCTGATTTTTTAATTATTTGTAATGAATAAACAACCAGCGCCGAGTTGGTTATAAGCGGGGGCGTATTCGCATCGGTCAGATGGCTCACGGTTGGTAGAAGCACGTTCTATAATTTGTTTCTATGACTATTAATATAGTGTATATAAGTCTCGCAGTACAAGCGCGGTGGACTACCACTTCTTCTTGTGTTCGTCCATGGACACGCCTCCCGGCCCGAGGGACACGATCATGAGTAGCCCGCCGATCACGGACAGCGTCTGTAAATAATGCAAAAAATTACAATTACAAATACAGTCAAACTTGGTTATTACGAGGAAGACGGGACCGACTGAATTTGCTCATTATATATAGCATTACTCGTTATACCGGAGACAGGTTTTTAAATCACCATTGCGTATTGTCACTATTGAAAATTATGATAAATGCTTACAAACATACCACTTTCTAAATTTCAAATTCAGATAAATAAACATTAGTATTTTTTCACAACATTGACAATGTGATAAGGATAAAGAAATCTTTACACATCTCCATATTTCGCACAATACAATTGAAACATTTCTTCCTGTTAGTAGTCATGTTTACAATTCAAGGGTTAGGTTTTAACTTATATGACATCACCCACTTGTAATGTTCATTATGCATTGACCATAGAACATGAATAAAAACATTGTAAAAACCCCCAAAACAAGGATGTCATTCATAAACTACAAAAAAAGTTGTAAACTGTAATGAGGTGCCGAGCCTGTGCTTACTAAGTTCACAAATCTGCGATTTTTTACACGCAAATTCAACCACATGTGTGATACTTTGTCAATGTTGCCGGCGAAAACACCAATTAGGTACTTAGACACTTACGGAGTATCATAAACGTAAACCAATCCCAGCGCCCAACGGCGTCGGTAATAAGTTAGTCCCCCATTTGGATTTTATTACTTGGGTTCTTATTTCGAAAATTATGTTTTTGAACAATTGAAGTGTTTTTGCTCAACTGTTTACAATATTTTTGTTCGGTATGCCCGCGAAGAAGCTCGATATAAAAGTGAATAAATGCATGGAGAAAAACACAAACTAAAATGTCAACTAATGCGTCCTCATCATATCCGAGATCTTGCTATTCCCGTGACCAGTTCGACTGTACATTGAATATAACTGTACCTTAAAGCTGAAAGGCTGGAAGTCACATTTTTGGCAAAATTGAGTTATGAATGTCATTTTGTTCATATATTCAGATTCTATTAATGCATCCGGAAATTCGGCATCTTATTCCATCGGTGGGTGAATAATAACAGTGTGATATCGCACCCCCCAGTCTAGAATGCCACAAGTCTAAATGCGTCAAACTTTTTTGTCAAGATTTTGAAATGTTCAGTTTTTGACCACAGATCCATACCAGATAAAATAGAATGCATTAAAAATAATTATACTGTAATATACAATCAATAAAAACAACGAGGAACTTCTGCCCTACAGAAGATTGGATAAAAAAAATGTTTTTTTACGCAGGGTAAAAATTAGAGCATTTAAGTATATGGAAAAGTAAATGTTTTTTTTTCATTTGTTCATAGACTATCAAACTCTAAGTAAAGTCACATGTTCTAGTCGGTGAGTTCTGCTGATTTATTTATTGACAGACTTATGCAGTCCATTCTAACAATAAAAAACACAATTTCTTATAATAAAAACAGGTACTAATCAAATAAAATACTAAATAAAATTAAAGCTAGGACAGAATATAAAAAAATTGTGAGTTAGTTTGCCGAAAACCAGAAATCCATCGCAACAATATCATCGGGTGATTTGGAAGAACTTGCGATGTAGTTTTTTTTTTAAAGAAAAATAAATATTTGCGTTCTTACAATTTACCCAAATATTCAATTTTGAGGGCCATTTTCAAACGAGTCGTAAATAACTAACTTTTAGAAAATGGGAAACAAGCTGAGGAAGTGTGGGATTCGAACCACGAACCTTTGAGTCGTGAGTCCGAGGCACTAGCCACGGGACCACGACCGGATACACAAACTTTGACCAAGTACTTAGTTCATTTTTAATAAAATCTTTACATGGATTTGTTACATATTTTTAGCAACTTGGCGGTAGAATTAAATGCTTTAATTTTTAGATGGTGTTTTAGTACTAATTGAATTTACTGTTTTGATATATTGAATCATATATACCTAGCTAATTTTTTAGTGCGCGTGGAATGGTTTTACCTGGAAGAAGTCATATTTGAGGAAGTCTCTGAGGGGTTTGTAGCTCGGTACGGCCCACCAGGCGTTGTGGTAAAGGTTGAGGATAGTCAGCATGGCCACCAGAATGAGCGCCGACAGCTTTGTCTTGTAACCTATCGTCACCAGCACCATGAGAATGCTGCCGAATATGTCCTGAAGTATCTACAATCACATTAAATACCTCGGATCAATAATCGGAAGAATGGGTGAATGGAACAAATCAGGGTTAGCTTATATATTTATATCAATTATATGGTTCAATGCCCTTTTTATAAAATTACTTAAATTATTACACCATCAGTAGGTAATTTTTTTTAACTATTGAATAAAGCTATACTTTAACTTATTAATAACTAGACGAATGTGTAGGAAATTCAATGTATGACAGGGTTACGAATGATGAAATCAGGCGAGAGTGTAAATCTGAGTCAAGTATAATTGATAAGATTAAGAAAGGGTCTCTGAGATGGTTTGGTCACATAGAACAAATGGACGACGAAAGAATGGTAAAACAAGTATATATGGCAAAAATGAACGGTAACGTGAGACAAGGACGACCAAGGAAGACGCAGCATGATCAGATAAACCAAAATCTTAAGTCTGGTCATGTCAAAAGCAGAGCATGTATGAATATGGAAGAAGCTAGGAATATATGCCAGGATGGACGTGTGTGGCGGTCCATTCTCTACTATAAATACTAATATTTAACTAAATGTTATTAAATATTTGTATACAACCACTTACCGACTTTTCTGCGTCTACCGGTTTCGAGACGTACCCGTCTCTTCGTCAGCACACCAATTAAACCAACATGCAAAACCCACTATACACCTACATCATAGTTGTTGCGCAAAAATATAAAACCAACACGACATGCATTTTCATAAGCACATGCACTGATTAAAATATAAACATATTCCACGTTGTTTGAGAAATAGTTGTAAAAAGAGACGGGTACGTCTCGAAACCGGTAGACATAGAAAAGTCGGTAAGTGGTTATTTACAAATATTTAATAACATTTAGCAAAATGTTTGGCCACAAAGTTAATGAAGGTTCGTAGGTTTTCACGGCCTTCAGAATACAGATAGTGTTTTTCTGGGTTATTATGCCGTGTTTGTGGGCTTTGTATTGCCGACGTTTCGGAGCACATTGCAGTGTCCATCTTCAGGGCTGAAATTCAGCCCTGCGAATTTCAGCCCTGAAGATGGACACTGCAATGTGCTCCGAAACGTCGGCAATACAAAGCCCACAAACACGGCATTAAATAACCCAGAAAAACACTATCTGTACAAAGTTAATGCTTTAAATATTAATAATATTATAAATCCCATTTACCACATGATTAAAAAAAAAATGTATGGAAAAAAGATTAGAAAAAAGCTTCTCCTGCACAATTTACAATTTGTCGCTTATGTTGTTCTGCCGATTATGACTCGATATGACGAAATTGTGACAGAATAAGCCTTCTGCTCGGGTGCATATTTAGTAATGTTCACTATATGATTGTTATTATATCCAGTTTACCTGAAGGAAGGACATTTCAAATCGCAGCAGCGTGATGAACATGAAGGCCAGCAGCACGCGCCCGGTCAGCTGCAGGTAGTTCTTGGGCTTGTTATCCCCCAGAGAGGGCACTCCGGCGAACAGGCTGCGCCCCTCCACCCGCGACTCGGCCAGCACTAGCAGCAGGGCCCCGATCAGGGCGAGGTTCCGGAACAGGAATTGCACGTCCCACAGTATGCTGTAGGCGAACGTCTGCAAGGGGCATACGTCAAAGAGATATTAACATATTACGACGGAGATTATTACAACAGGCGGACTCCGTGGTGTAGTGGTCAAGACGCTCACACGCGGAAGGTTCCGGGTTCGATTCCCGGTGAGAGCACAAAAGTAAAATGTGATTTTTCTCAAGTTTGGGTGTTCGTTCTGTGATTCGCCACTGTAATTGTGCCTCCCTTCCTGTAGTAGAGCAAAAAAAGGGAGTGTAATGAAAAAATAACTTCTTTAAAAAAATTCTTTAATTTTATAAAATGTTGTTTTCCAATCAATACCACTATTGTACAGCACCCTTGAGGTGAAAACGGCGCTTTTTAAATTATCCAAATAAAATATATATATATATATTTTTTTTATTGAATTAAAAAAAAAACATATTTGAATAATTTTATGTAGTTACTTAACCTTAAAAACACAAAAATGAAAATTTGAATAAAATTATATTTTCCCTAAATATTAGGAAATATTACTTATATGGTATCACTTTTTTTAGTATGGCAACACATAATTTAAATTGTCGTTTATATCGCGGCAAAACTGTTTCACACTTTTATGACAAGTGTTTGAACTATCTCCTTTCTAAATTATGTTTATAACTTCAAATAATATTTCTTTTACCAAATTTTTAAACTTTCTGCATCGTAATTATTTACTGATGTAAAGACTTTATTCTTCATGCGTCAACCCCATGTCACAATTTAGTAAAATGTCAAAATTAGCCACTTAAACAAAATGGTCAATTACACTGAACCTACTTTGAATTTAGTTTGAGGCAACAATTTACGCATTTTTTTATTTATCTCAATTTTATTCACCATTTTGGGCCAACGCGGCAACGCGCGGCTCGGAGTCTTTTGACAGAACGAAAGAGATTTGAAAATTTTTCAACATGAAACCGAGTTATGAAAAATGTAAAAAACGTTAATTAGGGAGATATTTGAATGAGAATGTATGGAAAAAAATGAGACCTAAACATTTCGGCATAAAAACCAGAAAAATGTAAAATTGAGGAACCTAAAAACGAGGTTGTACTGTAATTAATTAACTTAATTAAATTCGAAGAATTACAAGAAAACCTCGTACAACCGTTTTGCTGGGATCTACTCCTGTAACCGCATAATCAGAAATGTGTCAATGACTCTTTTAAAAAAAAAAATATCTGATGTCCAGCAGAGAAGTAGCCTTATTTTAAGCGATGCATTCAATTATTGATAATGTTGACGGTCTAGAAGACAAACCTGCTAAATAAAGAATTGGTCATTTTTAAGAAGAGCAGTTTTAAGTTGGTTTTTTGTCACTGTTTTAATATCACTTCACAAAAATTGGTATACATATTTAATAACAGGGAATCTATATAAAACTAATTAATGTAAAATGAAAACGGAGTGTTCTCTGTTTATGATAGTCTCCATCTAACATGGCTCAGCCTGTTCTAAAATAGAGTTTTTTTACCTTTAAAGCATAAGTAGTCCTATGTTAATAAAACAATAAAATTATTAAAAAAAACTAAACTACTTAATTATAAATGCCTAGCTAATCAAACGTAAGAAATTAAAAATCGTTATTATACAAATATAAAGTATTTATATATGTGCCAAGAATACATGTTACTTAAACATAAATAATATAGTATAATATATAATAAAAAACAAATATAAAGCAACGAAATACATAAAAATATAAACAATATGTGTAAAAGTACTACGTTTTTTGGTTTACATATATTTTTCAAAAATACCTCTCGCTACACTTTTTATATGTGCAGTTATTTTTAATTAAAAATTTGTTTTACATTTTGAGTCTTTTATATTTGCAATAAATCATTAAATATTTTTAAAGCAATTATATTGCTTTTTACCAAAGGCGGTTGATACAAATGGGACAATACAGTTAATTTGTGTTGCTGAACTAGTGTTTATATTTTGTTGGGTTCTTTTGACCTCACTTAATTTATAATAAAATTTAAGTAGTAGGCACATCACAAACAATTGTCTTACATCCAATACCTTTAACTCGGCGAATAGAATATGAAACTAAAATTTAGAAAGAGACGAAAAATTATTGTTCTAGTGAGTGCAAACGGTACGACACGTTCAACATTTGGCATTCAAATTCTGAGCCTGTTTGTCTTCTAAATTAGGTAATAAAAAAAAAACTATTTAGGTTTCAAAGTTAGGGGCAAGTGCTTTAGCATTAATTTAAAGCAAAACCTCGGACCGGTTTCCCGATTAAAAGACAATGGTTTATACTTCTATAGCGTGTCTCACCTGTAGAACGACGATGAAAAACAGCCCCCCACAAGCTATGTGCACTTTGAGGCGCCCCAGAACCATGACACAGCCGCCGAGCTGGCCGATTAGGTTGATGAGTACGAAGCAGGTGGCCAGGAACTTGCCGCATCCCCATGACATGTCCATGTACTCCCGCTGCTCGTTCCACTGGAACCACATGCGAAGACCGTCCTCCAGGAAGGTGCTGATGAGGCACAGCCGCGCCACTGTGGGCAGGATGTGCTTACCTTTGCGGATCACCTGAGGAACAAAAAACATAATTGTTTATTGGCATTACAACCGAGATATTTCGGGACATGAATACCTAGATGCTAATTCCAAACTACTCTGTGTATGTTTTTAAATTTTTATTATTTAGTAATTTACAATTTTAGTGTTTATTTATTTATTTATAAATGGCACTCTAACATGATATTTATTTATAATAATTCCCTTTTAACCTGATTAATGGTGAATAGGGAACCACATTGGTACACCAATGGCAGCGTATTTTGATCATTTTTGCTATATGAAGATAAGATGATCAGTCTTGCGCTTCAGTTGCCAGTCCAGGGACTATAAGTTTTTATTTACAATGCCAGAAATATATATTAAGATAGATTTTTAATAAGTGTCAAAATTAACAATTAAAGAATTTTCAAAATGAATCATTGTTATTGAATACATATGACAGTATAACACTCACATGCACACCCTCCCTCATTCATTCACACATACACACACACACACACACACATGAATACAAACGTCACACACATACAATTACGTAAACTCTTTTTCTTATATATTATGTATTATTAGATTTACAGTGGATTTTTTCAATTGGCTCTAGTATTGTTAATATATTTCTGCTTATTTTTTCACGTAATAGTTGTAAAAATCCCAAATAAAATAAAATAAATAAATAATTATATTGAGTACATTCTTTTATATTGATCTGCGGTCAAAACTAGCAAATGCCAAAATCTTCAGCATTTTTTCTCCGTTTGACGCATATAAATGAGGTGCAATATATTCGTAAGCTTTTTCGACTGTGCCCGTGTTAAGCCATAATAATTGTAAATTAGGAAAATAATAACTAGTAAGATGAAGCCGCAATTAACTGAGGGCGCGATATAATTTTTTATTTTTCATAACTGCGCGTACAAAATGAAACATTAAGTAAAATATCATATTTGAAAAAAAAAAGTGTTGCGGACTCGAGGATCAAAAAGTCCAAAGTTCAAATCTCACTCTCACAACTCGGTAAATAATAAGAACCCAAGTATTTATTTTTTAATTCACTCTAGTCTTAACATTTAATTTCAAACAAACAAAAAAAAAACTCAAAATGCGCGTATTGAATACGGATATACAGTGGAATAAAGGTTTAATATAATTCATTTTTACTGCCTGTAATTTTTTTTATATTTTAGATTCAAAGCGAAAAATGTAAATTTCACGTTTACATCAAACTAAAATCAAGCAAGAAGTTATTCCAACGTTGTATAAATGTGTGTGTACCTCATGCCTCTGAGATTTCGTATCGTTTGTCTGATATTATTTTTAGTACTTATTTTATCAACAATAGTATTGTAGCTGACGTTATATTCTTTTAGCTGTGTTTATCGACGTGCGTGCATGAGAAGATGTATGAATGTGAAGGAAGCAAAGGAAGTGTGCCAGGACAGAGTGGTGTGGCATTCTATCCTCTCTGCCTACCCCTCTGGGGAAATGGCGTGATGGTTAGTTAGTTAGTTAGTACTATAAAATGTTAAAATCAATTTGTTATTTGGATTAAATTTGTCTATGGTCGATAAATATATATGAACCTACACGGCTAATACAATGCTAATTTAAAGCTAATTATAAAAAATAAATTTTTTAAAATCCCAGTCACACTGACCGCCACCGCGCATATTATTATTATTAATAATACACTCGCAGATATTAAGCTGATGCGTGTATATCAAGTGTACGTGGTTATTGAACATTATACATTGCTGTGTGCATCTAGTTAACATTCACTGAACTAGCACCCATCACTTTCCCGGGAAGCCATTCCATTTCTCCGCCACTCGGTTTGTCGGGAAGTTCTTCCCGGGGTTGGATGAGAAGGAGGCAGTGTTACGTTTCAATGAATGACCTCTGAGATGGCGGTTTTCAATCATAGTGAACATTGATTTCAACTTGGGTACATTATATTGCTCAGTTAAGATCGAGTCACCACGCTGCCTCCGCTCTTCCGGTGAACTTAACCCGAGCTCCCTTAAGCGGTCCTCGTATGATTTATTTCTTAGAGAAACTACCATTTTAGTTGCTCTTCTCTAGACTTTCTCCGACGACTCCCTTTTTTAAAATAGGGACTCCAGATTTGGTAGGCATACTCCAGGAGTGGACGAACATATGTTTTATAAATGTTTAATGCATAGAACAAACTGTACGCAGCGTATCAAGCTAGCGGCCTTTTCATGTCCACTCTAGACGGCGTTCGGTTGTGGTGTGGTTCGATGGGGGAACTGAAGTACATTGATCGGTCGATTGTTGTTACTTTCCGAGGGATTAAAAAAAACATTTTAAAAATATGTGGAAATAAATAAAGTTTTTGTGAATATTATTAAAATTACAAAATACATTTTTTTATTTATTTATTAACGTCTTGAATGAAAGGTCAATCTAATTTCTCAGTAAATTTTAAATTATTTTTATTATTAGTTTGCGAGGTATATAAAAATGTCAAAAAAACTTTCAAGTCTAGCTAGCATCAAAACTAGCTTTATTAAGATACAGCATGTTGCTATAACATGGGAAAGTGAGAAAGTAAAGCTCTACGGAAATTGTATACGAAAAAATAAAACATTTGATTGTACGGCAAAGTTTCTAAAAAATGACTGAAAAAATGAATAAAAATGAACTACTTTGAAACGTCATAAGTTCGTGTGAACACATGTTTCCAGGCCGGCCATGTTTTTCGACGTTTTGCGTATTTCAACATTCAACAGGTATAAATTAGCGTAAGTGCGGGGCTCCACTTTTATATGTCATAAAAACTGACCGACTTGAACTCGTGACGTCACTTTTCATTTGTTTTTCAAAATTATAAACCTCAAAAAAATATGTAGACTTAGTTTAATAGTTTATTAACAAATTATAATAAAATCACTGAACTTCCTCATTGAGGATTTGAAATAGGATTAGCAGATCAGATTTATTATTATATCATAGAATCACTTTGTAAAGGGCCTTTGGAGTATTATATTATAAAAATGGCAATACATGTCTTCCGCAAAAATAATAAAACATATATTCATACAGTCGTCTTTAGCACTGTTGTAAAACACATTTTTAAAATTCTAATTGTAAGTACCGATCAAACATTGTATAAAATTAACATGATGCCTACCCATAGCCTGAACCTCGCGCATCGGGACAAATCAGAGCCGTCAAACATTTCGAAAGAACAATCTGCCTACAAAGGAGAAGTAACCACGCGGCGGTCAAACCGAAATCAATTAAGCGAAAGTAAAACGCGCATCGAGTTCTGCTGATGCTACAGTGTTCTGTACAAACAACATTCATCAAAATGTGACAGCGGGTAAACTAATTTGGCCCTGAAACAGTACGGAACACCTGGCCCAATATTGAACTACAAGACTTCGAACTAAAAATCTAAATTGGACGACTCGTGAATATCTTATATAACAAGAAACAGGTAAAGGCTTACTAGTTCTAGTTCCTAACAAGTGAGAAGTATAAAATAACACTAGAATCTCTTTACGACGCCGTCATTATATATTTATTTATTTGATTTAGAAAATATGGTCATTCATATTTATATTTTAAAAAAACATGGAAATTATTATTCTACCAAATCCCAAAAGGAACACTCCCACACTACCAGAAGTCAAACTAGAGGATGGGTCATGGGGTCTACCGCAAACTCTGAATTCGGGCAAAGAAATTTCAGGTTTCTGGGCCCCAAAATATTCCTAATTCTTATTAAACCTAAAAATTGTACAATTTTATAAAAAAAATTAAACCGAAAAATTGTATAACATATTCAGTAGAAAGTTTAAACAATTTAAGAATAAATGTGAAAAAGAAATTAAATAATAAAATATTTTTAAGAAATATAACAAGAAAATCGTAAAGTACTGATTCTATTAACATATTACAACAGAGATAACATTTAAGAGAAGGTAATTTAGAAGTCTAGACATCGACAGGGCTTATGACCTGTCAATGGCTGGTTTAAGTGGCCACTTTCACACTGTGTAACATTCACCATTCTGCCCACATTTGAACATCTATACTCCTTCAACTCTTTCATATGTTAATGTTTGTGAAGTTAAAGAGCTGAAACCTCTATTTATGCGGGTGAGATTAATCTGATTGAATTATTTCACCTACATACTGGCAACGCCTGAAAATCTTATTTTTTCAATTTCTATACTTCTTCTTCTTCATCTCTGTTGTAATATGTTAATATAAACAGCTCCCCAGGGAGTTGAATTCAGTCCTTGTCTACAAAAATTTGGACAATGAAAGCATCCACCCCTTTCCCGAAACTGTTCATAAAGACTTGAGTCTTTCTTCAGTTTCGCATATCAATATCAATTTTTTTTATAACTAACTAAGCGAAAATTTAATATATCTTTACAATCAAACCGTGAAAATAACAAAACAAATAAACTTTGAAAACTTTCATTGTACCCCTCACTGCAGTTTTGTCAGTTTGTGATCAATCAAATACACATGGTCAGCACCATCACCTTTTTCTAATTTCCCAGTATGACAGTGGAGGAATACAGTGTTAGTTCCAAATTGAGACCGCGGCCGCACGCTCCAGATCCCGCATCGGAAAGGAAGAAGAACGTAGTAATACAAACAAATCAATCAACGACTTGAAACCCAAATACATATAGGAAACATTAGAATAATTTGCCCTATACAACATGCACTCAATCAACAGAAGAAAAACAATATGTATCTATACCAAATCACAGAGCAACATCAAATTATAAAGACACTACCGGCAAAATCCTAACACAGATCCTAACATGATCCCTATCGAACTCGGACGAAATTACTTTTAAAAATTTGGACAAACTCAAAATATTGTTGAAGTACTGTTTCATCCGAAGAGATACGGTTGAGCAATGTCTTTACTCTTCCTACTGGCATTACCGTCGGCCGGTCGGTTCTGCAAGCGGAAAGACAAAACAGCTTAAGCCGCCTCGAGTATCATTTAAAATGGTAATTTATTATTAAAAAGAAACACTATAATATTTTAGTTTGTTAATTAAAGTTTTGAAATAGAGTCTTGTTTCAGCTCTCCTGAACATATTTCAGAATTACAGATGGTTCCTTCCGCCATCTGACTACCGAAATGTCATACCACAAAGTGAAAAATGAATGAAAAATAATAAAAAATAGAATAAAAAAAATTTTCAATGTTGGTCAAGTGTGAGATAGATTTTATCGATTGGTGTAAGATAATTAATTATGTATGCAAGTAGTACACACTCAAGTTTTACTACAGTGTTAACAGATAATTGGTTTCAGATAAGCAATGAAGTAATGTAAGCATTTATACTTTACTGTCATTAATAAAAAAACACAATTTGTGATGATAAAACATTGATATGTACATCGGTAGTCAGATGGCAGAAGGGACCATCTGTATTTTTTTCTGTTTTATAGTTTTCAATAGTTTTAATAAATATTTCAGTAAATACACATAGAAAAAAAAAAAACAAAAAAACACTGTAATTTAGAATGGTAATTCATTATTGAAAAGCGACACTAAAATATTTTAGTTTGGGGATTGAAGTCTTGAAATTGAGTCGTATTTATCAGCTCTCCTGAACATTTTTGAAAATTAAAGATGGTCCCTTCTGCCATCTGACTACCAACATACTGTAGCTGAGCGTAGAATTATATCATATTATTGATAAACTTATGATAAATGTTCGAAGGACAAATTAATTATTCAGTGTGGCCATATATGAAGCAAAAATTTGTCACATGGAAAAAATAAATATCCCCTAATTAACCACTGTCTAGGGCGGTGTTTCCCAGCCTTCTTTTTACCATGCCCCACCCCCCCCGTAGTCTTTTTTAATTAAACAGCAGGTAAGTTTTCAAATCATATTGTAATATGTTTGTAAACATACGAACCCCTAATGGAATTAAATAAAACCTATTCTAATACATATATTATAACTGAAATGATTACAAAACACAAATTGAAAACGTAGAACTAACGTAGTGGATGAATAATTAAGAAACCTTTAATTGACTACGGTCAAATTAAGTTTATGGCGCACCTGTCACTTGGGTATTTTACCATAAATATATAATGCAATGCCAAACCTTTTATTATTTACATATTGATATTTAAACAGGTGTTTAAAATTAACAATCTTCTCTCGTACTGAAACATTTTATTAAAATTTTAATCAAAAATAAGTTTGACAATGATTGTGGATAAAATCTGGACGGGATTGATTTTTATTTATTTACGGACATTGTTCATTTGTACAATTCATAGGGACAAATATTACAAAATAAGAACAGTTAACCCTCCCTCCCCGGTGATGTGTAGCTAGTACACATTGCGTATAATAACTATAATATCTTTATAAATATAATAAATATTGGGTTTAGATTGTCAGTATTCCTCCATTACACATTTACGGATCGAATGAAATAATTTGTTGTTAAATAATGAGAACTTATTAGGCACAAAAAAAGCATTTTATCGGAAATCGGGGATAAATTATACTCACAGTATACCAATGTTTCGCATTGTTGCGTATGAAGAAATGAGTAAAGAATTTACGCCCGTCGCAGAGTCAGTCACGCAGTCCAGTACTAGCTACTTCAGCGATACCCGATGGCTTTTTCATGTTTTCAGCAGTTAGATTTGAAATATTATCATCTTTGAATTGAATTATGGTTAATTAAAGCCATTCCCTATAAATATTCCATTTTTCCCTTCTTAAATCTCTCATTTTTTAAATGTGTAGTGATTAAACAGCACCGTAACGCGCGGGTTTTTTTAGGACAGTAAGGGAAAGGTTAAGAACATTAAAAAATAATAAAAGAAGCATTTCACAAGGCAAAAATTCGAGCATTTAATTGCACGGCCAAGTTTCTCAAAAATGTATAAAAAAAGTGATTAATGAAGTTTCAAACTACTTTGTCCCGGTGAATCGACCAACCGTTTGGTATATTTTGCGCTTAGTATATTTTGCAGCGTTTAGTATATTTTGACAACTACGGGGATCTTTTTGCTATGCTGAGACAACTCGCGGAAGAGAACTAGTGACGTCACGGGAGGAATAATTTCAAAATTACAAAACTTTAAAAAAATCATAGCGATGAGAATGCGATACATAAAAATAAAATTTAAAAAAAAACTGGATTAGTTTGATAGTCAATAGACAAATAAAAAAAATTCGCTGACTGAAAAGTTGTGAAAAATAAAAATGTTGTCAAAAACGAATCAATACCCGTTTAGTAATACCTATCTAAAAGAAAAATGTCATGTTTGATGTGGTGCATTTATTTTCATTATAAAGCTTCAGTGATATCTAGAAGCATGTACCAAATATCTACAAATGTCAAAGTTCAAATGTGTTAATAATTAAGGAACCATTTTGATGCCAAACATGTTTTCAATGCCAATTTATAAGAATAAAATTAAATCAAAGTAATGATGAATAAACAAGTTTTCAAAAGATTAATGACCTAGCCAATTATTTAAATAGGCTAAGGCTAGTTAATCTAAGAAAATATGTCCTAATAAAATATTTGAAAACACTGTTTTTATTTCAGCCATATGCAATTGATTTTTGACGTGACAAACTATAAGTATTTTTCTAATAAAAAGGGCTATTTATATTACGAAATATGCGTACTTTATTTCGACAGGTGGTTATTCACAGGCCGACATATGGACAAAATATGAGACTTAAAAGCCGAAAGTAGGTTAGGAACCATTATGTCTACAAAATGACAGTTCTCCGCGTCCCGAGAATATAAATCCATTTGACAATTCACAGCGTCAACGGAGCTCGGTAAACATAGAGCGAACACTCGGCGATCGATTGATGAATTACAAACCGATATTAGTAAAAGTAAACAATTTTATTAATGAAAATACAAGTTATGGGTGACGTGACAGAAATATTCAGCGGCAAAAGTGAAATTTTATGTAATAAAAATAGAGAATACTTTAGAATGATTAAGAAAAGTAAGAATATTTTTTAAGGTGTTATTTATTTACCTGGTCGGCCACATCTTCGGCATTTGAAACATATTCATTCGGGATATTCATTTTCGACACAGACACCTCGAAGAAATATTTTACTGAAGAGTTGAAGAGTGATGTGGATTTTGGTTTACAAATTCCGGTCAAGCCGTACACTAAATTATGTGTATACTTTTTATTTACAGCATAAAAGTAAATTTTATTGTTATTATTAAGGTTATAATATTATTTAAACGTTTTTTTATATTCAAATATACCTCAAAACTGTAGAAAATTCAAAATAGGATATTTAATATGGGCTTTTGTCAGGAAACACTACAGTCAATATGGCGGATGAGTGAAAGCTGTCAAAAGTGGTTCGAAAGTTGTATGTCCATAAATTAAACATTTCTAGAGTTATAATTGTGTTTATGTTCAGTTTTTATTATTATTTGCATTTCCTTTGTGGTGTCCAAGTAATTCCTTCGTTAATGCTCTTACGTTACCTCGGGCTTTAGTGTTTATTCAATTTTAACCTTACTTTTTTGTTTTGTAGAAGCTGTAAACAATACAAAAAAATGTTAGAAATCACTTGCAACGACCGGTTGGGGAAGAAAGTGCGAGTGAAATGTAATCCGGACGACACGGTGGGAGATTTGAAAAAACTTATTGCAGCTCAGACGGGCACCCGATATGACAAGATCGTTTTGAAGAAATGGTACACCGTATTTAAGGATCACATAAAGTTAGCGGACTGTATCCTTTTCAATTTGTGTTTAATTCAAACTTATTTCTATATAAAAAGAAAGGTTTTGCTACCCCGGTAGATTGGTAGTATGCGAATGTCGATCTTATTTTATTGATAATGGATTGAGTTTTTATTCTGGCATTTCTTGGTGGAACTGCATTTTAATTATAATAATAAAAATATGTGTATAGTTTTATTCCATTTTTATTTATAAATTTCTAAGTCTGACGATGTCGGTCACGACAAAACCCGGTTACTGGTATAAATTTATAAATAAAAGTGGAATAAAATTATATACATATTTTTATTTTTATAATGATCAATAATGGATAGACCAATGGATTGTTAAGTTTTTGTGATGAATGGATGCTCTGTTTAAATCTTCGATAAAAAATGTAAATACAAATCACTTTCGTTAAATATATGTTTTTATCTCAGTGTAATAATGCTTAACCTAGAGAGGAGTCCTAACGTAGAAAAACCATTATATTGGGTATTAAGTTAGCTACAGTTTGCAGCAAAACAATGGGCCGTACTCAGGTCGAGAATTGCCAATTGGATATTAATTTGCATTGTAATTACTTTTAAATATGTACCTGTGTATTTATCATTGCAGGGTTATTCCAATCTATTTTTCTATAATTCGTCAATCCTCCGAGGAATCAAATCTGAGGTTTTTATGTGTAGGTATTGATGAATTTATTTATTTAATACTTCACAACAATGTATTTCCTAATTGAATTTACAATGTATTCCTCACTGGGAAAACCCGTGCCGAGGAAGACATTTTACAATTTTATTTTAGAGTGATAAATATATTTTTTACTCAATAAATTGTTTTAGATTTTTTGCATATATATTTCATTCAAATACAAACACATTGTTACAAGTATCAACTAAGTGCAGGTAGCTTAGCTTGGATTATCGGAATTATAGGGTGACTATAGTTTCCGGGTTGATTCCATTTCTATCCATTAATATCATTTTTATTTTCTGTTTGAATTTTGAATATGTTGATATTTGATATGTCGCGAACAATTTTCGACAGACATAATATATGGGATACAAAGTCAAACTTGGTAAAGATAACCAGACGGAGTTACCAAGAAGAATAGGACTATGTTGGGCTACTTTCGGCAAACTAAAATATAATTTTGAAAATAAAGAAGTCCCTATATGCTTAAAAAGACAAGTCTATGAATCGTGCATATTGCCGGTGACAATATACGGACTAGAAACCATGTCTGCAACACATAAAAGTAGCCAGAAATTAAAATGCGCGCAACGATCCATGGAAAGACAGATGCTCGGTGTACGTCTGAGAGACAGAATAAGACAAAGAAATAAGGTGCTGAACCAGAGTCGTGGATATCACGGATCTTGCTGCAAAATTGAAATGGCAGTAGGCAGGACACTCGGTGAGGCAAAATGATGGCAGGCGGACACCCAGAAAAGTGGAGACCATGGGCAAACAAAAGAAGTGTTGGAAGGCCACAAAAAAGATAGGTCGATGACATCGCCTCGATAGCCGATAAAACATGGGTGATGAAAGCGAGCGGTAGGAAGGAATGGAATGGAAAGAAAAGGAATCCAGCAGTGGAGAGAATAAGGCTGAAGAAGAAGAAAAATAATAAGATGTGTAGGTATATGTTATGCCCGCTATAGCCGTTGAAATCATGTCTCATTTAAGAAATGCCGTCTATAGTCATCAAAATCGTGTCTCTCATTTAGGAAATGACAGCTATAAACGTTAGTCCAAAAACATTACTAGAGAAAAGACGGCTGTAGCCTACTTCAAACTGAAGTAATTCTATGGTAGGAGATATTTTGTCCCTATAAAAAATTATGTCGGCCTCGTAGCGTAGTGGTCAGCACATTCCCCTACCATGCAAGAGGTCTCGGGTTTGATTCTCGACATGAAATATTTATTTAAAAATGTGTTTTTACACTAGAATTTTTCGTAAGACTGATATAACAAAAAAAGTGATCGAGATTTGTTTGCGATTAGTATACCAATGCAGAGCTCTATGTACCATTAGGTGGGGAAAGTGAATGATTATGATGATGATAAAAAACAGTCAGCATCGAGTGTCTCAGTATGCTGACAAACAACCAAAACATAATAATTATAAGATCAGAACAACTAATCAAGGTTTAAAAAATAGGCCCTTACAATTATGTATTTCAATTTGAATTTCAAATATTCTGCGTATTTTTTATCAAACATTGTACACTGCCCGATTGTATGAAGTGTTTTTAACACTAAAATAATTCGTTAAATACTTAGCAATATGCCTAGGCATAGCTTTATACCAGGTTTATAAGTAAGACCCAGAATGTTTTAATTTAAGCTTTAACATTCGTTCAAACTCACTCCTGTAAAATAATATGTATTTTTTTAGAAAGTACATATTGCAAAATGACACACAATTTCCATGAAAACATTAAAGTTTTCTGGAAAGCTGTGAAAAACTCCCGGAGTAGCAGTGAAAGCGGAGGCATGACAGTTGTTAAAGATAAGGATGGAAAAATGGTGACTAGTGAGAGTGGAATAAAAGAGAGATGGAAGGAATACTTTGAGGAAGTTTATGAATCGCACACTGGTAACTCGGGCGGTGCCGATGTATCGACATTATCCGAGGTGTGTCTGAACGCAAATGATGAGGTAAGTCAGATTAGTATGAAAGAAATTATCAGCGTTGTCAAATGTATGCGGAATGGTAAAGCGCAAGGGTATGACTGTATTGCAGCAGAGTTTATTAAGTCGGGTGGCAAATTAATTCTCACATGGCTACATAAACTTTTTAACTTGTGTCTCAAGGAGGAAAGGACTCCACCTGATTGGAGGAGGGCAGTTGTTATGCCGTTATACAAGGGAAAGGGTTCTAAGGTGGAGTGTGGGAATTACAGAGCTATCAGTCTTCTGAGCGCTGTCGGCAAAATGTATGGAAGAATACTGATAGAAAGAGTAAGAAACGTGACCAAGGAGAAAGTATGGGATGTACAGAGTGGATTTATGAATGGTAGAGGATGTATGGATCAAATATTTGCATTACGCAATATGACAGAAAAGTTTTTGGCGAAAAACCAGAAGCTTTTTTGCGCTTTTGTTGATTTGCAAAAAGCATTTGATCGAGTTGATAGGAAAAAATTATGGATGGTTCTATCGGAGTATGGAGTGAGTGACAACCTTGTCCGCGCTATTGCTTCCTTGTACAAAGATAGTGTAGCGTGTGTAAGGGTAAATGGGTCATTAACTTCCTGGTTTGACATCCCTAAAGGAGTCAAACAGGGATGTGTAATGTCACCGTGGTTATTCAACATATACATGGATAAATGTATGAGAGAATTGAAAAGTATGGATGTGGGAGCGAAAATGAGTAATCTTACTGTCAGTTGCCTTCTGTACGCCGATGACGCAGTCCTCCTAGCTGACAGCGAAGAGGAACTGCAATCCTTGGTTACAAAGGTTTACGAAGTGTGCAAGGAGAGTGATTTGCTAATGAATGTGCAAAAGTCGAACGTCATGGTCTTTGAAAGAAATGTAACTATGACTGAATGTAAGATTGTAGTAAATGGAGATAGTTTGAAACAGGTCGAAGAATTTGTATATCTGGGTAGTATGTTTACTAGAGATGGAAATATGGACAAGGATATTGAAAGGAGGGTTAGTGCCGGTAACAGAGTTAATGGTGCCTTAAAGTCTGTCGTAGCAAATAAGTGTCTATCGCAAGAGGCTAAATTAGCAGTTCATAATGGAGTTCTGGTACCAACCCTAATGTATGGAAGCGAAGCATGGAGTTGGAAAAAAAGGGACGAAAGTAGACTGAATGCTGTTGAAATGCGATCCCTCAGGCGAATGTGCGGAAAAACAATGTATGATAGGTGCCCTAATGTCGAAATTAGAGCAGAATGCAAGGCTGAGTTAAGCATTATCGACAAAATTAAGAAAGGTCTTTTGCAATGGTTCGGTCATGTGGAGCGAATGAATGATGAAAGAACGGCTAAAAAGATTTATGATGCGAATGTGTCTGGTATTAGAAGTCGAGGAAGGCCGAGAAAGACATGGCATGATCAAGTACAACAAATTCTTGAAAGTGGTCATGTGAAAAGTCGGAATAATCGACGTGCGTGCATGAGAAGATGTATGAATGTGAAGGAAGCAAAGGAAGTGTGCCAGGACAGAGTGGTGTGGCGTTCTATCCTCTCTGCCTACCCCTCTGGGGAAATGGCGTGATGGTTAGTTAGTTAGTTAGTTAGTTACATATTGCAAGATCACCGTCGATATCCAAATCTCGACTGGTGTAATAAAATGTTATCATTTTCCTTAATTTTACATAACTCAGATGAAATACACGACGGCATGAACTTGGAATTGTATTACCAATGAAGATCAAAACAGGACACAATATGTTGTAAATATAGCAAGATGGAACCTCCGACATGGATTGTTATTTAAGCATTTAATATAATTTACTTACAATAAGAATAATAAGTGTTTTCTTTCTTGAATCCTAATGTTGTATCGTCACAAGCGCAAATAAAATTGGCATTTCAATTTGTCATGATCAGACGTGACGCTACTCAGAAATATGCCCTTGTGTGAGTACAAATAATTCAGTTTTGGGGCACATTTTCAAAGAGTTGTAAATAACTCTCTATTAGAAAATGGGAATCAAGTTCTGGTAGAGCAGGGTGCGAACCTCGGGCCTGAGCCTGCGACACTACCCACGGGACCACAACCCGATTATTACAATTCCCTTCTGTTGTTTTTCTATATAAAAAAAATTGTGAACAATATTATTTTTTAGTTCACTGATTTGTCCTCGAGATGTACCACAAAAATGGAATTAAATCAATTTTTGTCACATCGACAGAAGAAGGTTGAAATAAAACCAAAAACATTTAATTTAAAATTTATTTTAATATCAGAAATATGACAATTTGGCTAATTTATCACTAGTCACTATGCAACAAAAATATAACAATATATTGTTTATAGATAAGTACAAAGTTAATTTAAAATAGTTAACAAGTAAAAATAATAAATTTGAGAATAATCTATTTATAGATATTATTGTTATGCGAATAAATGTGGCAAGATATGTGTTTTCTAATTTTGTACTAAGCATGTACATGCGGCGTTCATAGAAAAATAAAAACAACAAATAACCAGAGCCAGATGCAACAAGTTCAGTTGCCACAAGGAACCGGACACTTGCTTACAAGGGAGGGAAGAATAATATGCTCGTATCAACTTACAAACTATATATCTCCGTCCCTTTTCAAGGACAGGATGCAAGTGCCCCTCAGGTATCTGGTGCTGCAAATAATATTGGTACACACACTTGGGTATATTATGATACATCGTTGAAGGAAATTTGGATTGCTGAGAGACAAAATTTACACTGTTCAAGAAGGGGGAAGTAAATACAAAAAAAAGTATTCTTTGTTAATAAAATTCCAGTCAAATGGCGTATGGCCCTCGGTTGGGACGCGGAGCTCAAAACTCACTCTGCAGAGTACAACTGATTTATTCACAAAGAGTACAATATTTCGTGTAACATATTAACAAAAATAAAGTATATGGTTTATTTTTAACTGTATTTTTTCTGTCTTTAACAATTCACGCTTTGTCCCTTACAGCGTTTCAAATTTCCATCGATGATATGTACAGAGTTATGAAAATGAAGGACTCAATTTTGTGCGGCTATATTTCCTGAATTCAATAGTAAAAATTCTCTCCATTTTAAAAAGATGGTAAATTTATTTAGTTTCCTAGTAGGATTTTATTTATCGCTGCAACTAATTTTGTATATTTATCATTGCAACTCGTATCGATGGTCTGAAGGCAAACCTACTAATTACAGAACTGGTAATATTTCGGGAGAGCAGTTTAAAGTTGCTTTTTTGTCTTTGTTTTCGCGACTACGATTTGAAGAAAATATGAAAAATTAGTGTTCTTGCAAGTGCAAATGGCATGACATACTCATTTAATACATTTGGCATTAAAATGCCCAAATATATTTTTTTGTACTTAACACATTTGTCTTCTAGACCATCTATACAATAGAAGTTTTTAAGAAAACATATACAATTTAAATTCAGTCTACCTGTGTTTGAAACAAAATATGAATCCCCGGACTGGTATTCTAAACGGTTTTATACCGCGACATAGCGGATACTTACGTACTAAATACGCACTATAACGCGATATAAAATCGTTCAGAAAAGCAGCCCTGAAGATTAATTGAAATCTTCCATAACTATCAAGTGGAAGAATGATTTTATCATCATAATACTAATTATTGATCAAGAGCCCTTACGGCGCACTGGACAATTGAATAAACACCTTGCTAGAATGAATCTCTCCGAAACATCTAAATATAGGTTCTGTAACATCACCAGGCAACTGGAAACCACCAGGAATCACCATGGCGAGTACATTCAATGAGCAATTGTCCTGGCTGCGGAATATAAGAGTAGCACAGGACCGAGATGCTTTCGCTGCAGTGATTGCCAACATTAGGGGGACCTGACAAGGCACCGCAAGAAGAAAACGAACACCTATGCTTTATATCACAAAAGACGCCACATCCTCGGGGGACCACTGGTTTAACCTGAGGATGTTAAGAGCGTTTACCCGCTACCTTATAGCCCGATACTCAAGGGTCTGGGCTTGGAGGGGGAGATTCATCAATATGAGAACACTCCCTCCACTAAGACACATGGGCTTGTAGGACGAGAATTAATCGACGGAAACCTGTCACAATCGATCTGCACCGGTCGCAGATGACGTCAGGAGCTAATATACCACTGACCCCCATTTTAAAAAATAAGAATAATGGACTTTTATAAATAATCAATCAAAAAATTGGCCCTCCAACTAAAGAGCATTTGTCGTTGGTATCAACCAATTGGAGCAAACTAGATATCTCTGTAAAGTGACAACATGCTTCTTTGGGTGAGGAACGATTTCAGCTACCGATAACATGTGCAGGCAAAGTGGGCACATTCAACATTTATTATCCGTATACAATATAAACTGTAGACAGAGCCGGCATCGATACCGGAAGAGGTCCATATTACAGCTCGTCTATCAGTGGTGTGTCTGACTCCTCAGATACTGTCTTTCTTTGGACATATTGCTAGACGTGAGCCAGACAATCTAGAAAAGGCAATAATGTCTGGCCGAGTTGAAGGTAGGAGAAGCCGGGGTAGAATCCCATATAGATGGACTGACCAAATAAAGGAGGCTACGGGGCCAAAATTTTATGTGTCGGTTCGTCGGCCTGAGGACAGACTGGAGAGGAACAGACTAATCGGAAGTGTTCATGGTGGTCACGATCCTCGGCATTGAGGGACCGACTTGGAAGAAGAAGAATATATAAACTTTATCAAAGTACTTCAAATTTTCCACTAGTTTGCAGTTTAAAAATTTGGTTACAAAATTGAGTCAATCATTTTAAAAAAGCTTTATGACACTGTTAGCTGCCAAAATAATACAAAATATTATTTGAGCTAAATTTCAATAAATACATCATACAATAAAATTCACAAACATTTCAATTGATTGCCAGTGTTCAATTTGGAAGAATTTTTGTAAAATAGTTTTGAAAAAAACAAACAGTTGAACAAATAAACTTGAACATATAATATTGTCACATCTACCGAATTGCAACATTAAAACGTGAATGAGGAAGCTTAGTGTTTTGGGAATGGTTTTTTCAAATGATTTTTGAACATAAAAACAATGAAACAAAATAATTAACTATTTAACATATTTTCAATCACACGCATATTTTATCATTATTCGCCAATCATAAACACTTGTTTACAGGATTGGCATGATTTAAATGTCATGATTTATTTATTGCGTATGCAGACAAGTGGTAGAATTCCATATTAAATTTGGTAATGTATCAAATTATACCAAATTGCTTACTAGAAAAACTAAGACCATAATTTACAAAACTCTTCTCAGACCGGTCATTGTATATGGTGCCGAATGCTGGGTTATGACCAAAAGAGATGAAAATATGGTATCAGTATTTGAAAGAATAATATTAAGGAAGATATTTGGTGCTGTTAACCAAGACGGAGTGCGGAGGAGACGGTTTAATCGGGAATTAGAGGCACTGTATGGCGAACCCAACATTGCACAATTCATCAAAATAAGATTACAATGGTCGGGCCGTGTGCACAGAATGAATGATAACCGCACCCCAAAAAATATTCTTTATACCACTTCGGAAGGCAGACGAAGCAGAGGCAGACCAAAATTAAGATGGCTGGATAATGTGGAAAGTGGCATTAAAGCGATTTGCCTGAGGAACTGGAGAAGAACCGCAGGGTGCAGGGACGAATGAAGACAACTATTGGAGGAGGCCAGGGCCCACAACGGGCTGCAGCGCCACTGATGATGATGAATGTATCCAAAATAAAACACGTTTATTAGATTTTAATTCTTCCTTATTTTGAAAAATATACAAAAGAGTATACTGTGATCCGTTTTGTCTTTTTAGGACATTTTCAAACTAACTTAAATATTTGCAAAGTTTATTTATTTACTAAAAATAATTGCTGTTTAGTGATTGAGGATTTCTATACAATATATATCACATAATGAAACCTGCATAAAACACCAATGTATAGTTTCGACAATTTTTTTCAAAATAAACCTGTATAACATCAATATTAACATCAAATTATTATATTCATTTTAAAGTCGTACCCTTACAAATATTTTAAATAATGGAAGGCTAATAAAATATACTCAGTACACCCTAATTGATTTTTAATTACTTCACTTGTCTTGGCTTGGCTTGTATAGAAATTAAACAGCAATTATTTTTATTTAAGTTTATTTGAAAATGTTCTAACAAGACAAAATGCGTCACAATATACGCTCTTGTGTATTTTAAAAAATAAAGCTAAAAAGTTGTCGCCGATCCTATAACGGCTTCCATATGTGGAGAGACTGGAAACTCTCGGTCTCACAACGCTGCAGGAACGGCGAGAAAGGGGTGACCTGATAGAGACACACGAGATACTCAACAGTCACTATAGCTGCCCAATTTTGGATCCCATGTTCGAGCTTAAACAAGACGCTCGACTTCGAGGCCACAGCTCTGGCTGGAGAAAATGAGATTCAATCTAAATCCACGGAAGCATTTCCTGAGCAATAGGGTTGTCGACGGTTGGAGTAAGCTGCCACAAGAGCTGATCTCAATGTGTAGTCTCAATGGGTTCAAAAATGGACTAGATTTGTTAGGGAAAAGTTAAAGTGCGCCAACAGCTTACTTTCGTTTAAATAGATTTAACAATATCAACTTTAAGCTGCTCGCTTAAAATTAATGTAATAATAAAATCTAATATACGTGTTTTATTTTGGATACATTACCAAATCACGATTTGTAATGGTCAACGCGTTTGCCTACTGCGCAAGAGGTCTCGGATTTGATTTCCGACATGAAATACTCGTATTTATTTAAAATTGTGTTTTTTACAATATAGTATTTCATAGTCCTTGGATTGGCAGCTGAGGCGTAAGACGGATCATTTTACCTACATGTGACAAAAAAATATCAAAATACGCTGCGATTGGTGTACCAATCCAGTGCCTCATGCACCATTCAGTGCGGAAAGGGAATGATGAAAAAAGAGGACACAAATTATTTATTACAACTGATGTCTAAACTGACCAAATCAATGAGTAGTATTTTCACCCTGCACAAGAAATAAGAGTTTTGACGCATCGAAAATAATAATTGGCGACAGGGTTACCGGAACACTCGTGTACACTTGATTTAAATAGGTCTAAATTACGATTTAATAATATCATGATTTATTTGAACCCTGCTCATATTAAAAAATCACAGATTGTATAGAAATCGCGTCATAAAAAAATTAAGGATTTTAAATCTTGATATTTAAAAACTAGGTAGAGTAAAAAAATGAAGAGAAACAACTCCAAACTTCCTCATTGGAATAGTTATTTTTGTAAAAATCAAATTACACTTTTATTTGTAATCTACGAAATTTTAAGAAAAATTCACACAAAAATAGTTTTACTAAGATGTAAAAATAATGCCTATCTTTTTCCACACTATTTCAATCGATATATAATATAAAACGTTTCTATAAATGATATAATTTTCAATACCAAATCTAACTATCAAAATACAAATTCAATTATTTTATTCTTATCCTTCCTTTGCCCTTTTCAAGTCTTGTAACTTTTAAAGGCTTCGTACAATTCTATCTTTTTAAATACAATTTTAATTCCACACACAAGAGCACCCGATGAAAAACATTTAGAAATTACAAAAACACAGCTCACAATTAATACAAAAATGGAAACCATAAAAAAATAAATATCAAAAATAAATTATTTATTATTAAAATTGGGTTTAGGATCACGAGATTTTTTCAACTAGCGAATACATCAAACCTGATATGAATTTTATTAACTGAGGAATCATCTACACTGCTTCTAGAAATAAAATATTTACAAACATCATTGAGATTTGTCATAAATCCACATCCATACTGTCACTTACCGATGATACAAATGTACTGTGACATTGGTGCGGTTCTAAAAGCTATGGTGAAAGCGGTGTTGTTGTCTAGCGGCCGCGATTTGCCGTGCTCGACAAACTTAGCATTATGAGTAGGTATATTTGGAAGATACGAGGTGTGTTCAGAAAACAAAAGGAATTTTCGTTTTGTAAAAAAATAAATGAATGATTAGTCTACATTAACGTTGTCGCCTTCAAAATAGTCCCCATTAGATATTACGCACTTGTGCCGGCGCTTCTTTCAATCCTCGAAATACTTTTTAAACTCCATCTTTGGGATAGCCTGTAGCTCTTTCAGCGGTGCGCTTTTAAAGTCATCTCTGCTTGTAAAACAATGGTTTTTTATTTTTGGCAATAAGAAAAGGTCACACGGAGACATTTCTAGTGAATATGGAGACTGGGGCATCGTTACAGTATTGTTTTTGGCCAAAAATTCACAAACTAGCAATGAAGTGTGAGCAGGTGCATCATTGTGGTGCAAAAGGCATGAATTGTTTTTCCACAAATCCGGGCGTTTCATACTTCAAGCCAATCGATATGCCAACATCATCAGCGACTTCTCTGATTGTGATTCGGCGATCATTCAAAACCATTTCACTAACTTTTTCTACGTTTTCATCGGTTGTTGATTTGCCAGGGCGTCCGGGCTGTTCGTCATCTTCAACGTCTTCACGGCCATCTTGGAAACGCTTATACCAATCGTAAACTCTTGTTTTACTCATAGCACACTCAACATAGGCCTTTGTTAAAATTTCACACACTTTATTTCATTTTTTACACAAAATTTCATACAAATTCTTTGTTCCATTTTTTTTAACAAATGAAAATCACCAAGCTCATAAAAACACATATAACCTTAGCGGCTGCCACTGACAAAGCAAACAATGAATACAGCTGAAAATTTTAGCATACTTCAGGGGCTTATATACCAACATAATATTTTTTTTAAATGACAATCGCACTCTCCAAACCTACGAAATAAAAAAAATCCCGTTATTTTCTGAACACACCTCGTACGAAGTCGGAAATCAAAAACTGACATTTGAAGGAGTGAGATGTTTAAAAATCATGCTACAATATGCATTTCAAGGTTTAGTGCAAATTGAAAGATTTTCTTACAAAATCAATAAATTTTTCATAATTTCTGATTGTCCAAATCACATTTGGATTCATTTTCAGACACAAACATGTTCAAAACTGTTTGTACCGCTATGACAGCACCGCTGTTTGATGTTCTGCTCACAATCAACGCTCTCTAGGAAAGCTGCGCAGTCTGGTTTGTTACAGACATTTTAATAATGTCATCCACCGCTACACGACGGCCGCTAGATGACAACACTGCTCTCTTAAGAAACCGTAGCTTAACTGAATTTTCTATTAAATCAAATAATTTTTAGATAGCTGTATAGACATCAAAATAGAAAAAAGAATTAGGCATTTAATTAAAAGCAAAATCATTCATATTTTGTACAAATGCGCACACAATTGCCTAATCGCTTAAACTATGTTTCACCATAATGTGAACAGAGATAAATTACGCATTTAATTTTCAGTATCTAACATTTTTTTATATTAACACTCTTCATAACAGACAAAAGATATAAAAGCAATTCAACGGCAAATAATTTAACATAAACGTAACAATATAACATGGCATCTTTTGTGTCAATTTATTTGTTCTTTTTGACACCGAAAAAGATAATAATCGTGTAAGCCTCTAGCAGATCATACACTACACTACACACCTCGAATATTATTTCTATGTTACCACAATGATAATTTATTTTAAAAATAACACACATTTAAAGATTGGCAACCCTTTCAATTACAACTCCACAATATTCGCAATACCTTATGTCTTTAATTAATGGCACTTATTCCATACTGTTAAAATTTTGATCAATAACAAAAACACAATTAAATTGTCAACAAAATTACTTCAATATTAACAATATAAAAAATCAAATACATTTCCAAATAAAACGAGATTTACTAATTTTATATGATTTTAACATGACATAAGAGAAATGAGACCTATTCTAGACATAGAATTAAGAATAGTCCAGAAGCCGCATACGCGCATCAAACAAAAAGCGACTAAACTACTCTTAAACGAGTAGTTTTACGTTTTGACCCATTAGTTTCTTTGAGGTCGCACAGTAAGCAACTCCCAATTTGGATTTAACTATGCCGTGTTGTGTCGTTTTAAAGTGTAGAAATGCTATTGGGATCAACAAGAAACAGGATGGGATCACATTTCATGTTTAAGTACCAAATGCATTACTTAAAACTTTTATTATTTTTCCACCTGCCAGATTGTCAAAGAAAACAAAATGGACATTTTGCTAGTGTTGCCAAGGTAGTCAATTTTTTAACGCCACTTAAATTGATTTAGTGGAATTTTACCTTCCCTGCTGATGAAAGAAGGAAAATGGAGTGAATAAAAATAATACAAAGTGTACGGCGAGATGAGTTTTGGAAACAAAACGAAAACTAACTTGGAAACAATATTACACACACAATAGGCTGGTCGCGTACACGGTAATAGAATAAAACAACATGTAAAAGTGTGTGTGCTATTAGAATCGCGGCGCCTACTGTCGTCTGGTGTCGGCCGAACCAGGCAATCCCACACCGGCACCGACCAGCGTAATTGCAAATTGAACCGGCGCAAAACGACGTTGACCTATATTTCATAGACCATTATTTCTTTAAAAACGTTTTTAAAAAATGTGATATTTCACTATTATTACACCAGTTCAACATTTTATTTTAAAATTTTTAAAAACAATTTGAAGATTCTAGAATAATCTAGGCCTTTTTGGAGTACGTAGGTACCTTGAGGGTAGGTAGGTCAATTGTCTTAAAATGGTTTTTTTTTTCAGTTGGTCATATCATATAATATAATATGTACGTCATTGTCATAAATGTTTCTAAAAAGATCACAACAATTAATCACAATTGAAGCAAGTAAATTTAATTCCATATTACAAATTCAAAAGAAAAATTACAACAATTAATACAAAACAAAACAATTCTCTTAAGACCTACCTTTGGTGTCTTACTATAATATTGCTGCGTGATACATCGATCAAAAGTATTGGAAAATGTGTGTGTTACAATAATCATGTGTAGCGACTACTTAATACTTATAGTTTTTGGTAATTTTTGGTCAGTACATAAATATGTCAAAAATTCTGGCCCCCTAGAGTAAGACAGCGATAAATGCCCTTGGTATGGAACTACACTATAAAATGTATACATTTTTATTATGTATATTGATTTTAGTATAGAATAGATGAAAATTAATAATTGTGCTATAGTAAAATAGCATATTGTGTGCATTTAATAAATAAAAATATATTTTTGCGAATGCCTCCCGAGGCCCTCGAATGTGGGTTGGCTAGCCAGCAGTGCCAGCTGTTTCCAATATTGACTCGCTCACTGTAACCTTTGTACGCATTGAATGTTTTTTTTTCCTGTTCAGAAGGATAAAGAACACAGTTCTATGTGTGAAATAGAACGAGAATCCTAGATGTTTTTTTATTATGATGAAAAAACCAGAAATGCGACATTGTGCGGCGATAAGTCCGCCTCATAATGTATCGGTTGGCGTTCGCCTACCAAGCTTGAGACCCTGGCGGCATATTCGTAAATATCCGACACGTTATCCATTCGGGACGTTTCGGAATCGAGAATGTTAATGTTGAGTGATGTTAGCAAGCGCTACTTAGGGCCGATTTTGTGGCGTTACGAAATTGAACAGTGCTAATAAATAACAAGCAGCCCAAGTGATTCCGAAAAGCCCTGAACGGGAGACAGTAGATAATATGTCAGAAATTCTGTGGCTTGGATCGCAATAAATAAATAAACACAGGAGAGTAAGTTTTCAGCCGTTTTGTGGCATTATAATAAACAATTTGATGTGTTTGATAAGCGATATTAATTTTAAAAAAACATTACCATAATATATGTATGTGTACATAAAATAGTTAAAAGTATATGTTTTTTTATTGACATCAGCGCCCTTGAGGTGATGTTCACAAAAATGGCGCTATATAAATTATCCAAACATTATTATTATTATCAATCTCTATATCTCTACAAAATTTCAGTAAGGAAAAAAAAATATCTGACATTGGCCCATAAAAATCCAAGTCACAGAATTTACAAATACGGATCCAATATGCCGCATTTGGTATTCTAATACAGTGCCCTATGCATCAGTGGGTGCAGAAATGATGCAGATTAGTTATGATTTTTGGTTCATTGCATTTTTATTATTATAAACACAATTTTAATCAGTTTTTCAAAGGGCGATGTACGCGCCGGACACGACTTTACATATTATCTTTCTCGGATTACAAAGAACTGATTGGCGTTGTTTGAACACCCTCGTCTAAGGCATTTCACAAGCTAGGGGGCCTAGTAACTAAAAAAAGCATCTAACTAGTCAATTCTATATTCGGTGAGAGAGCTAGTGCGGCCGTGATATGGTGTTGGTCCTGAGGCGGTGGGGGCTGGAGGCCTGCGAGAGAGAGGGCGGGGCGTCCAGCACAGGGGACGAGGGGTCCGCTGGGATCGGGAAGTCGAAGACCGAAGGGGTCCGCCGACCTCGGGCGCAGCTGCTTCCGTTCAGAAGGTCGCGGAAATGCTGGACTATGAAGTCAATGGCCACTGTAAACAATAAAAAAAACACATTATTGTTGTTATTTTAAGCGAGCCGCTTAAAGCTAACATTCTTATTTATTTATTAATGCAAAGATACATATTACAAAAGAATAATAACGTATCTCTGACTCTACGAGGCCAAGAGCCCTGTGTCGAGTTGGGATACAACATAATGGAAAGTGGAAGCGCGCATATTATTAACGAATACTATAAATAAAAATTATTACATAAACATACATTTTAAGAAACATCCTAACACGCTTAATAGTATCACCATGTAAAGCGCCCTTGAGGTATTTTATTACGAAAATGGCGCTATATAAGTTATCCACAATAAATAAATAAATAATAAATATATAAATCTCTTCCCTTAGACAAAGTCCAAACTTGTACTCTTCTCCTAGAAATGGCTTTCGTTTTGGAGAATTTAATATGTTCATCCGGGACTCCCAAGAGTTCCAAAGGCTCCAAAGCCACAAAAGATAAATTTCTCTGAGTAAAAGTCGTACGTATTTTTTGTATTAAATAATTTAAATTACAAGAAAACTGCGTACGAGCATTCTGCTGGGATCTCCTATTGTAACGGCATGACCAGAAATGTGTCAACAACTCTTTAAAAAAAATTGTCAAAGGTCCAGTACCTTCATAGATTGAAACAATGTCTCTTGGGTGACATTGAAGCATCACTGGAAGTATTAAATTTTCTACATTTATTAAGCAGAAACTTAAATGAAACGGAAAGGGAAAACATTTTCAAGAAGGGAATATGAAAGTCTAGGCATTTACAGGGCTTACGACCTGTCATTGGCTGGTTTAAGTGGCCACTTTACACGATGTGTAACGTCCACCATTCTGCCTATGTTTAGACATTCACATTTCCTCAACTTTTGTGAAGTAAAAGAGCTTAAACCTTTATTAATGTGGGCGAGATTCACCTGGCCTACTAGGCAACGAGATGTGTTGACCCTTTTTACTTATCAGGTACCCTATGTTGCACATCCTATTGACGAGAGATAAATAATAATTAATCTTCAGATAATCAGAGTTACGAGAATATATTTCATAGGCTTTAAATTTATTATTAGATTTTCGATTATAATTCAGGAATATTTTTATTCGCCCACAAAATTTAAATGACACCAAGAATATTTTTATCAACACCATTAAATTTAATTATTTTTTTGCATTGCGAAAATAATTAAGTTGTTGTATCCTAAATAAAGTAACATATCTTTTAATATTATTATTATGGCTAACTTATATAGGGCCAAAATTTATGAATATTGATTTTTATTGTGGATAACTAATAAAGCACATCCGAGATCCTCATTAACCAAGGTCCTAAGAGCCGATCAACTGATGATTTAATAAGACCAAGAGGACAGATTCATTAAGGCTCGCAGGGCCGACTCATGGAGGCCCTTAAGGTCCAAATTCACTATCATGTAACAGTCGGCGACAGATGACTGTTATTATTTTAAATTACAGATTATTCACTTTTAATCCCTTACTAACCAAACTTTTTAAATAGATATTTAGCATAACTGTTTTAGTGTGGTTTTGGTAGCATTATTTTAAGTGAGAGATTCTTCTTTACTACATTTAGACTGCTCCGAAGAGCAAAAAATTAATTCTGAGGTCCCAAGGGCTGATATTTTTAGGTACTCTGAGATCCTTATCAACTGAGGCCTGAAGGACCGAATTTCCTAGCATGTAACAGTCTGCAATAGCCGACTGTTGCCTGCTAGTTTAATGATAATCTGTGTTCATCACGTATAAATAATTGTTGGTTTATAGTAAACTTTGCTTCTTTTTCTTAGCATACATATTTTAATACTTCTATGCCAGTTTGCACCCACGAAACGAAAATTGCTTAAGATTTTTTTTGCACATTCTATGTAAATATTATTTTTAACGGGTTAAACCAGCAACGCAATATTATTCATTTAATACAAATTGATGAGAAATAAATACTTTTGCGGCGTTTAAAATGAAAAAGAAGAAGAGGCTATCATATATTTTTTAATTATTCTGTTATCAATACCATATCTTTACACCTTATTCTGTTGATGTAGGGTCTAGAGATGAATCATTCGTACAAATAATAAATGAAAATAGTACACTAATTGCACCAACTTCACACAGAACAAGCTCATTTGAATGAAAATAATACATGAAATTATTTTAATGCAAATGGACTAATAGTGCTTTTAATTAATTAGAATGCGAACTGACCAATCGATGAATTGCTTCAACTTCACACCAAATTAAAATAAGTAACTAGAAGTGAAAAATATGTTGAAAATAAGGAGGAATACAAAATACGGAATAAAACATCATATTGTTTTTAATGTTATATTTTTGGTACAGACTTTTAACAAATTATTACAAAGTACAAAGAAATTATTATGCCAAAGATACAACCGATAATCATTGAATTTGTAGGATTTCATAATAAATAACCATATTTATAATACACACTGAAGTCTAGGGACATTAAAAAATTGTAAAATTCTCATTAGTATATTTTATTCGGTTATACAATCATAGATTTACACTTAGGTATAGACATCGGAAACAATAAGGTTTTATCTATGAATAAAATAATAATAAAACGGGGTAGTTAGATATAAAAAAATTATAATAAAAAGGGGCAAAATGGAATGAGTCAAAGATATTTTAATAGTGGATTGGCAATAACGCCTCAAATAAAAACACGTTTTCCATAATAGGAACAAATGACAACAGAATAAAGAATTTTCAACCGGCAGTATTCTAGACGGCTTTTAGACATAGGTTGATTTACATATATGAAAATAGATTGATTAGACACAATCTAATACCAGTAGATACAAATACATAAAAAACAGCGACAAAAACAACAACAAAATTAATTAGGCACAATCAACAAAAGTAAAAAAAAACAAACAAATTAAAACTATGTAATAGAAAAAATCTAACCTAAGTAAGTTGTAAATAATAATAAGGAAACCATAAAAAATATCAGATCTTAACTATAAAACAGGAATAGGAATTGTAAAAAATTGGTATAATACTAAATTATTTTAATGAAAATAACCTACCTACGATTCACTTAAAATAGCTTATCGATAAAAAATTTAGCCCTGCAATTATATTTATCGCATTTTATACACAAAAAAACGCGAATCTTTTGATGTACGCTTTTACTATTTCTATGCATTTTTCAAATAAGGAATAACAAATAAAATGCTGCCATTATGGAAGAAATAAAATATGTCATTTGACAAATTTTACTTATTTAAATTATGCATAAAGAATTACTCAACTCAATTCCATAAAAATGTGATATTTTGCAGTTGTATATTATATAGGTACCTTTGTATATATATATATTTTTTATCTAATATCTATAAAACAAAAATGTGCGAGTAAGTGTGCATATGCAGGTGTCTATTATTTATTTCTGATATTTATTGTGTGTAGTGATTTATGTTTTTATCACATTTTATAGGAAAAGGTTGAATGAAACTTTTTAGTCTGGGATACTTATTTATTTTATAGAAAAATTACAGTAAATATAACAATTCGTTCATTACATTCTTTCTAAGGGAAGATACCATTAGGAGACTGCTGCGAGACATTGCATAGATTTATATATAGATATTATGTTTATGTAATAATTTTTATTTGTAATATTCTTTAATAATATGCGTGCTTCCACTTTCTATTATGTTGTATCCCAACTCGACACAGGGCCTTGGCCTCTTAGAGTTAGGGATACGCTTTTTTTGTAATATGTATCTTTATATGAATACATAAATAAAACAAAATTAAAAAATAACAATGCTTAGTTATATTACAACCTAAATTATGTGCATTTTTTGTAAAAACCCAGTTGTCAAAAAACATGATTGAAAAAATCTACAGTTTTCTTGTGCAATTTATTACTATCAGAATAAAATAACAGAAATAAAAACAGAATTTTATATTCATTTAGTTAGTTAAAAATATATCTTATGTGCTACGTAAGGGAATTTCAATGGAAGCCATTTTGTTTTCAGAGAAAGTGTGTTTAAATCGTTGTACAAATCATTTATAAAATGTACTTTGTCAGTAAACAGAAGAAGCAGTTGTGACATTATTTTTTATGAAGATTTTGTAATTGTAATAATTTAAAGAATAAATAGGGTCAATATCTTTTGTCTAGATAAAATTCTAAGGGCCTGTTTTATAAACAATCTGTGAAATTTCAATTAGCGCTACGAACCGTTTGTAACGATAACCGATCGATAAACCAATTTTGTCAATTGACAGTTACCGGTAAGTATTTTGATTAGAATTCAAATATAGTCATAATTTCTATGTTTTTATGTAAATTGTCTATATTACTTCTTGTCATGTCTTCTTTCATGTTTTATATTAATTACAACAATTCTTTATTTAAACATTTTTTACTTGATTATAAATATCAAACTAAGCCTAAAAAATGTACTTTTGATTTTACGTATCGTATTATCATCGCGGTAAAGAAATTGCACCGCCCACGGAGACGTCACAAGTTCAAGTCGGCGAGTTTTTCGACATTTAAAAAGAACCTTGTGCCCGTTAGAACATAGCTACCTGAAAACCGGAAATCTATCACGACACCTAATTGATAAGCTATTCTCAAAGTAGTTCATTTTTTCATACTTTGAGAAACTTCCCAATACAATAAAATGTTCTAATGTTGTATAAAAAACATTTTTATATCCAATGTTTAGTGTGAAAATACATAAGACTTCTGGTAGGTCCCATGACGTTAGGCATATTTGTTTTGTTGTCTGTGTAGTATACCTAATACTGGATGTAAAATTTTTGCTTAATACAATGAGAAGAAAAAAAAGAATGGTAATTATGAAAAAAAAAAATCGCATATTGCAAATGAATTAAGCGGAGAACGCAAGAAATTATCAAAATACAACGTGTCAAAACATATATTCTGTCAAATACGCCATCATGCGCTGAAGATAACAGATCGTAATGCATTTCACCGGCCGAAATCGGGTAGTAACTATTTAACCATTATTTCAACGACCCATAACACTAGGAACGTTTATATAACGCTATAATGGGCCGGTGGACAAAATATTAGTTAAAAATGGTATCAAGTTTACTAACAAATGTTTATAAAACTGACCCTACGAGGACAAATATTTGGAAATACTCGAAACATTGTTTACAAATGTTTTTTATAACTGTATCGAAATAGGAAGACAAGCTTTTAAATTATTATTAGAGATAGCTTTATTTTTTCCATCCATTTCATATTTCGGTATATTTAAATTGGCTTTATTGGAATATTAAACAATGCACCATACAAAATTATTTGAATACAAATTAGTAGAATTGATCCAACTTGACCGTTAGTTTATTTGAATTTAAATAGACCAATCTGCGATGGACAAATTGCTGCAAACCACATGTAAATAGACAAATTGCTGCAGTCTAAAATCGGTAATGGACAAATTGCTGCAATTTCGTACCAAATGCAAATAGACCAATTGGCAATCAACAAATTGCTGCAACTTTATACCAAATGCCGATATACTAATACCAAATGCCGATATACTAAAACGGCAACGGTCCAATTGCTCAAACTTCACACCAAATTACATTTGATAATTAAATATATTATGATCATTTGATAATTAAATTCACTAGTTCATTTCGTGATTTATTATAACATGTTCTACAATTTTAATTTAGACACGTACATAATTCATTGTAGAACAGTTAATATCCGAATATGAATAAATAAAACAAGGGTTCTATATAAAAATTAAAAATGGAATGTTAAAACTAAAGGAGTAAATGAAAATCAAAGTGAATTTTAAAAATATTATTACATGTCCAGAAAAATTAACTTTTGTGAGAATAAATTTGTTTATCTTTTTTTTTAAGTATACAATGGACGAGATGCGGGACTTTGCTGCAAACCGATCCCCAGGATTGAGGCTGCGAAGAAGACTAGGCAGCACCGAAAAACATTTTCCAATTTTTATACTTCTAGGATCAGTTGTCTACAAAAATTTGGACAAGCTCAAAATACTGTTGATAAAACCAACGGGTCCAATATTTTCAGGTGTTGCCTAGTATGCAGGTGAAATAACTCGGTCAGGTGAATCTCATCCACATCATCAAACATAGGCAGAATGGTACCACTTAAACCAGCCGATGGCAGGTGATAATCCCTTTAAATACTAAGACTTCCATATTCTATTCTCTAAAATGTTTTTCATCTCGGTTGAGATATGCAAATAGACTAATCGGCAATGGACAAATTGCATTTGCAAACTTCACACCGAATTAATTAATTTAATTATTTAAATTGTTCAATTACTAACCATGTGATTATTAAATTAATTTGGTCAATTTCATCTCTACTTCATAACATTCTAGTCAATTGGAGAAAACTTCTTTCAAATTTATTTTTCACAAATAATATAATTATTTAATTTTCAATACACAATAATGATCCCATGAAGTTACAAATACATATTTTATACAAATATGACTGTGCCTTTGCACCATAACATTAGGAAATTCTTAGATACTAAAAATTAAAGTTTTTTCACAATGTTGAAAAAAAAATGCCCCTGTGACAAAAGATTTTCACGGCATTGCATAAACAATTAAAGTTATACAATTTTTATGTTCAACTTTCTTTTAAATCACTTGATAATTTTTTGTAACAATGTCCCTAAATTTCTAAAACTATATTTTAAGTATTACTCACAATTATTAGGAAATTTCAAATCACATTCTACAAATTATTAATTCCACAGATGTTTTTCTTCGGTTACAATTTTTCTTTTTACTTATCTGTGGTTTAAAAAAATACGACTCTTGCCATTTACTATCTATAAAAGAACAGTATCTATGGTTTTTTTATCACATATGAAAACAAAGATCAATATTAGAAGAGAGATGCTCCCTCACTAAATTTAGTTTTTTAGAAAAATTAAAGATATTAGTCACAGTTATTGTCTACAAACCAAAATGTTAATATTTTATCAGTAAAACGTATCGACCTATTAATACATAGACGCACTCTGAGCCCTCAAAAATTATGACACTTAAGTGATGCCCAATGCATGTGACATGAGCTTGACATTTAGAATCAAAATGCCTGCTTGTATCATGAAAATGTATAAAAGTCGTTAGGATAAACTTTGTAAATAAAATGGTGTAACCTCATTTTGGGAAGTATTTGTTTTTAAGTGGTTGACAAAGCCTTAAATAATTAATATCCAAATACAAGAATTATTTATACACTTGTAGAAATACGGTTTTAAAAATATAATAAATGAGAGTTCATATTATTTTAGCACTCTGCGATACCCAGTAAAATAAATAAATAGGTAGAAATTAAAGGAATTCAAGGAAAGAATCTGATTGGGATCCATCGAAAACTAATGTTGTTTTGAAACTATAATTTACATTCATTTTTGAAATTGTAATAAAAACATTGTTTTTCAAACACACTACTGTCAACATTTATAACCAGTTCTAAGAAAAATCTTTCGTTTCATTTATCACTAGTTCATGTACAATAGAGTAAGCGAGATAGATAATGCCTGCCAATATTTCTATCACCCATCACATCGTCATGCAGTGGTTGTAAACTCTTTCTTACTTGTAAATGAAAACGAACCTTTTTTAAAAATGATTCTCGCACACTGAGGCGCATTATATTGAATGTAATTTTTTTAATCCACTTTATTATCTTCGTTTTTTGTTGATTATTAATTTAAACATTGAACATCAATGAAAATCCTAGAACCTTAAGTGCAAATTCAACTTTACAAACGATAACGAAAGTTTCTCAACTATCAGAATTCTATTTTTCTTTTTTTCGCAGTTTGTCTTTATTACTGACATAAGTACTCACTTTTGAAAAACTATTTTGGTATTTTATTTTCTTTGGTTTGTAAAATTGATCTGGGGTTGCTCCATATAAATCCATTGGCAATAAGATTTTTTTAATAAGCCGCATTTGTCAATAATATTTTTGTTTTTATGTGTTCAATCAAATGAATTATTTGTTTTTGTATGTGGAGTGATACGGAATAGCCCTCTGCCTTAATCAGTGCTTTTTTTACATTGTATAGTATTCAAAATGATTTTAAAAAATCTATGATTGGCCTTATAATTGTTTTAGTTTATTTAGAAATATATTTTTTTGCAAGAGCTGTTGTTGCGGTTATGACATAAGCAGTTTACACTATTTTACGAGGTGGATTTAAATGAATAATTCCACTTATTTAACAATTAGAAAACAGTAAGTAGTGAAATCAATTTAATTTTGTAATTTTTTTATTTTTTTAAACTGTTTTACACCACTGACGGGAAAGTGCAATAGCAAGTTCCTAAATTTATTTACCTTTTAGGGGGGTTATGACATCAGCAACAATCTGGTTAGACTTTTATTGCCCGGACCAACAACAATGACATATCGTGGTTTAGCAGTCTAAGGATTAAATACAAACTTTATTATATTGCAAAAATGGATATCCTTAAAGTTTTTGCAGTATACGCAGTCTCCTCGAACGCAACCCCGGTATAAATTTATTTATCCATTCAAAATCACACTAGTTTAAATATTAATGAACTTATTCAGGCTTTTTAGGCTATGCTCGTCTCGTGTCAAGCCATTTTAATTAACAATAAAAAATACATAGTAAAATAATTTAGATCAAATTATAATGACATGTGATGCAATAGAATAACAGTGTAGAAAATAAGGTATAATTTAAAAATTTAAAAGAATACAATGCAAAAAAAGATAATCAGAAATAAATGAACAAACTCTGTAACTGTGGGTACGTTTTAGTGTCAATACTTTTAAAAATTTACTCTTGAGGGACTATCTATTTGTATTAATAGGTCGATGCTAAAAAATAACAATCATATTTTTAAATTTTATACAATTTTAGGATAAAAAAAAAATTTAATAGTTTTTACAGAAAATCATCTTGTTTTATTACACGAAGTATTATGTATAGAACATAATTAAATTATGTATTTATTTTTAGTAAAATCACTTAATTAAAATGAATATGCCGACCAGTTTCGGAACACAACTGTTCTTTATTAAGGTGTAAAAATAAACTTAACTAAATATGTGTTTTAAATCTTACTTAAGTTTTTCACTAAATTACAAGTAGGTGCCTAAATCTGCTCACAGATTTAGTCTTAATGTGAAACAAAAAACACACGTTCTGGGTGAATATTTTCAATATTATTTTGTAAAAGGTTCTTTGAATCACAAACAAAAAGCAGTTTGGTTCTATATGAGAAGAGTAAAAGAGTCTATGCTGATGCTGCGTAAGATATTCGGATGATCAGACAGGTGCTGAGAAATTATTTAGGAGATTCAAAGGTAATAAAGGACCCTACACTGGCCATTTTTTGGCAGTGCCTTAAATTATGTCTTAAACCAACGGCAGAATTTGCTAAACCTTTTCCTCACTGAGCATCCAAAAATTACACATGATCCGAACGGGGGGACCAAACGACCCCAGCGCCTACTTGTATGTGGTGTCACGAGAATAAAAAGTTGGAAGTGTTTATGATCGTGCAATAATCTATTAATGTTTTCACGTACACATATTTTACTCATTCGTGTATTTTATTTATTTTTGTTAGTTTGCCGAATGCTAAGGTACATAAAGTGAAATCGACTCTTGTATTATTTACGTCTTTTTTTTGTTTTAATATTAAACGACTTGAAAATTTAAAAACAAAAACAGGAAAATATGGGGCAAAAAGATTTAATAATACTCGAGTTATCGAATTAAAATCGGTCTATGGGGGATTCGAATCCACCCCTTCGGTCCAGCTAGGTTAAAGAAGCCAACAGAAAAATCCCTCGACAAAGGGATTCTAAAGTAGTTAAAGAAGGTTTTAATACAAAAGTTGGATGAATAGTTTTTGTGTTCCCAAAGAGGAAGTCCAGTGCCACAGGAAATTAAATATAAAAATGTTTTCTTACGCGCAGTAAAAATAACAGCATTGAATTGTAGACCAAGTTTATCAGAAATGAATGAAAAAATTTGTAAAAATGGTTTTAATAAAAATGACGTCACGCGTTCTTGTGAATCAAGCAATGATAGTGTTGTGATAGATTTTCGATTTAAGGGAAGCCAATTCACCAATCAGCAGAACTCACTGTAGAGAACTTTAAAAAAAAAATTAAAATTTAAAAAAATTATAGCGCTGATATTACTGTATGGGTGGGCGTGCGTGATTCGATTTGAGGTTAAGTGAGAAAGATGGATCACAATTTAAGTTATTTATTGAGTAGATACACAAGAGTTACATCCTTACAATTTTGTACAGAAGGAATTTACAATGGCGAACACTGTCGAGTAGCCGGTGGACGGGCGACACGAAACGCCAAGATGAAATGTGAATGTTCTTCCGATGCGCGACGTTTAATAACTTGTCCGAGCTGACGTTGCATCGGATTACGCGGTGCGGGCCAAAGCGGTGTTCGGCTCTGCCAACCTCACGGCTGCCGGTGATGCCCTTCACAATACGATGCATAAGAATATTTTGGCTAAGTTCGATAGTCTTTCAAAAAATATTTATTGAAGAAAAAACCACTGAACTTCCTCATTAAAAAGAGAATAGTAAATTTGGTTTAAAAGTTTACTCTGTCATGTTCCGTATTGACTTACATTTAAAATGGCAAATAGCTAAACACCATCTACTATATAATCCAGTGAAAGTGTAACCCTGTTATATTGATAATTAACAATAATAAGTAGTCTCGTTAATTTCATTTTCATGTTTCACAGTTAAGCATAGAATTATTATTTTAAACAATGACGTATAATTAAATAGACACATTACAAGTGCTAAATAGCATTTCAATTCGTGGGTAATTGCTTCCCTTGATCACTATTTATGGGAAGATCAACAAAGCCAGTAGCCAAATGACTATTTCTATTAAGTTCAATGTCTTTTCGCTATCTGTTATACTACGCACAAGTTGCATATTGAACTTAAAAGAAATAGTATTTTTGCTGCTAGTTTAGTTGGTCTTTCTAAAAACCAGTGCATTTAACCCCGTTGACTGTAAAGAACGGGACGGGTATGTTGTTTCATTCATGAACACAATTATACATATGGAATAAATAGATAACTCCAAATATCCGGATAAATGACTGAGGAGGATACAAAAATGTGTTTTTAGTGGGTGATTTTGAAGTTACCAGTAAGACAAAGCTAATGATTGTAGACAGAGCTGGAAGTCTCCTAAGGACAAAGCAGATGCAAGGCCTTGAACTGATGGATGACTCTGTGTACCTCGGCTCGCTTATCGACAACAACGGCAGTTGCAGACCGGAGATCGGTCGCAGGATTCAAATGGCCGAAGAAGCAACAAACCGTTTGGAGAAGATTTGGCAAGATCGAGGTATATCAATAAACACAAAAAAGCAGTCAATGGAAGCCTTGGTATTCTCCGTTTTCCTATATGGGGCTGAAACGTGGACAATGCGTGCCTACGAGAGGAAGAGGATCGATGCATTCAAAATGGGGTGTCGGAAAAGGCAGCTGCGTGTGCCTCGGACAGCCAGAAGGACAAATGCATCGATACTGGAAGAGCTCCATATTACTTATTTATTTATTTACAACTCGTCTATCCGTGGTGTATTTGAGAAGGATACAGTCTTTCTTTGGACATATTGCTAGACGTGAGCCGGACATTCTAGAAAAGGCAATAATGTCTGGCCGAGTAGAAGCCGGGGTAGAATCCCATATAGATGGACTGACCAAATAAAGGTGGCTACGGGGCTAAAATTTGACGAGTCGGTTCGTCGGGCTGAGGACAGACTGGAGTGGAACAGACTAATCAGAAGTGTTCATAGTGGTCACAATCCTCGGTATTGAGGGACCGACTTGGAAGAAGGAAGAAGAAGTTGTAAAATTACCCCACAATATGAACTAAAGAAACATGAACGTTGTGGTGAGGCTGCCATAGACAAAGTTAACAATGAATGCAGCTGAAAATTTTAGCATACTTCAGGGGCATGTATACCAACATAATATCTAAAAAAAATGACAATCGGACTCGCAAAACCCGCGAAATTAAAAAATTCCCGTTATTTTATAAACACACCTCGTATATCTCTTTCTAATACGAGTGATTGCATGTGTATCATGCTATTTTACTTTTTTTTTTTAATTGTCGAGAGCAATGCAATATTTTTAAAGCAGTTAGTACACGAGTAACGTGCCTATTTATTATACGTCAGTGGTTTTATAAGGATACATATACATATTACTCTATTCTATTTATTTGTAATATGTAAATTTGTGTGAATGATCCTAAAAACAAAATACTTTTGACATTTGTAAACGACAAAATTTGCGGACCCTAAAGACAGCCATTTTTTTTTCCAATGCCGAGAGCTTTATATGAGGACGGTGATGTGCAACCTTTTTAGCTCGGCGTGTCGAAATTCTGAAAAAATTCGATTAGGGTGCCGTGTCGTATCTGGGAATATTAATAATTTTGCAGTAAATAGAAATGAAGTAAACCTAGTAAACGAAGAAAGCGTATCGCTCATTCCTGGGAAGGGGAAGATCAAGATGACGATGCGTGCCACCCTAAATGTCAGCCGTCACAGTTGGGGGTGTTAGTTGAATCCAGTACTTGTCCATAAGAATTTGGACATATCAAAAATCCTACATTTTATACATCTTCATTAAAATCTACATATTCGATATAAGTTCAATGTTCTTTACTGAAATCCTTCACCGTGGAGGTTGCGCCGCGGCCTCGAACGTTTCCTTCGGAGACTCCCGAGCGGGCGGGCGCGAGGGGCGACGCCAGCGGGGCGTCGGCGGGGCCCTGCGCTATTGGCCGGGCGCGTCCTCCGAGGCCCCCGAGGGGCGGCGCGAGAGGCCCAGCAGGCCCCGGGGCCCGGCCCTGCCGGGCCCCTTCAGCTGGACGATGTCCGCGATGTGGTGCACGATAAGGTCAATCGCGACTGCAACAAGCAACCAAGGTTTGGTATTCAGCGCGCAGGCTAATGGACACGCTAAAGTATTTCTCAAAATGTTCATTAAAATGTTTTCAAGGATGTTGGGTTTCTATACTGTATTGCCGGCTTGTTTTTTCATTTATACGAGCTGCGAAGTGTGTTTCGTAGTACTTAGGACCTTACCCGAAGGAATTGTAATTTTGTATGGAATTTTTTTTTATTAGAAATATTTTTTCCGTCAAGTACTTTCGTCCAATAATATGTATCCGGATGAATGAAGAATACAGTTCTGCGTGTGCAATAGAACTAGAACTCTGAAAGGGTATTTTCGATTCGAAAGCTACTTTTAGGTTAAAATTCTGTAAAAGGTAACTGAGTGGAGTCGGTGCGTTCGCCTACCTCGGGCCCTAGGTTCAATTTCTGGCAGGGCGAACTTCTACTCCGCAATATTCCAATGTCCCTATACTGGAACTTGAAGTGGAAGACTGATTTTACCTTACCTTCAAAAATCATCCAAATACGATGCAATTGAAAAGTTATTAAAAAAAGAGAAAAAAAGTTAGATTGTTATAAAGAAATACAAGCATTCTAATATTGAATAATACTTTAAATAAAAAAAATCCCACGTTTTTTTTTTTTTTGATAACCAATTATCATGAAAATATGAGAATTTTGTCATTTAAACCAAATTAAAAATTTGTGGGCAAAACTCGGGGCTAAAATACAGAGATTGAAACCCCAGACGATAGAATTAAGAATAGTCCAGAAGTGTCCAAAAATCCCCCCACTATGCCCCACTTTCACCGCGCGCATGCGCGAAGCCGCCGCGTAGTGTTGCCAGATCGCGAAAAATATAATCATAACACAAATGTAAGTTAATTATATTTAAATAAAAAACAATTTGTTAATTTCTCTAAAATTTTATTGTACACGCGGAAACATTGATTGACACAAAACAGTAGATATGAAAGGGTCATTTAATAAAACATTTTTTTTTACATAAAACGGATATTTTTGTGTCATGTTAAATAATATTTGATGTTTTAAAGATAATGTCGGTCAAATGTCCACCACGGCGTTGTTTAATCCGAGAGGTCCAATTTTCATTAGTTCTCTGTAAAATGTCCATTTTGTTTTCTTTGACAATCTGACAGACGGAAAAATAATTCAATTTTTAAGTAATGCCTTTGCCACTTACACGTGCATTTGCTATTTACTCATGAAATGTGATCCTATCCTGTTTCTTTAAGATCCCAGCAGTATTTCTACACTTTAAAACGACACGACACGGTATAGTTGAATTCAAATCGGCAGTTGCGGACTGAGCGACGTCTACAAAGAAACTAATGGTCAAAACGTAGAAGTACTCTTCTTAGAGTAGTTTAGTTGCGTTCTATTTGATTTCTGTACGCGGTTTCTGGACTATTCTTCATTCTATGCCCCAGACATCAAAAGGGCTGAAGCACTAGGAAATTCGTGGGATGAAGAGATTTTAGAAATAACTATTGAAAAATTAATTTTATCAACGCCATTTTGAATTGCTGCCGTCATTAAGGCAAAAGAAGTGGCCACAAAATATTATTATTTGGTATTTTATGATAATGTTTATGGAATTTTTACCAAAAAAAATATTCCATTTTTCAAATATTTATTATTTCAAATAAAAATTCCAAACACGAGAAGAATGTAATCTTATTCAGAACTGATCTTATTTATTTTTTTTAAAATCAAGTCTAATTTACATAAGATGCAATTTCTGCGATAGCTACTGTAAATAGATTCTGTTTTCAAAATATTATTAAGGTCAAATCTACAACCGCTCAAAATCTAAATTTCCTTGACCGGGCAATCATTACCTACTTACCCCTTATTTTACTAATGATCAAACAACCCTGTCTAATGCTTGGTTGTTTGATCATTTAGTGACGGTTAAAAGATTATAGTAATAGTTAAATTTCAAAAAATAAAAAAATAGTTTTCCTTTTTTCATACAAATTAGATTCTGTTTTAAAAGGTTACCATTACTTCTGATTTTTAGCTATTTCTTCCAATTTTTTACTTTTACTTAATGAACATACGACCAGGCATGACTGGGTCATTTTAAGTGTTAATTTTTACATACAGAAAAGATGATTTTCAAATTGTTACCCTATTAGTTTAGATTTTTAACTATTACTGATGATAAAACAACCAAACTCCAAAAGAATATATTATTTCTGAATAAATTCCTCGGTTACTCGTTACAGTAGCTATTAACCTGAAATGTAAAAGATATAAACAGGATTTTGATAGACCAATCGTAACAAAAATAGAAAACTCAATTTTTTACAAAACTTTGGATAAATATAAAAAAATCAAGAAATTTCAGTGCTGTGTAGCTGAAATTTAGTTTGTTTACTAAATATTTTTAAAAAATGGAGAATCATATCTTATTTTATTTTTACTGATTTTTTAATTTTATTTTCTATCTTATTCCATTAAAGGATTTCGTATTTCCTTTGTTAATTTTAATTATTAACTTCTGACAGTTTAAATAGGGTATTTTCATAGTTGGAAATAACGCTAAAATTCTACTGAATATACTCGTATATTTAGAGAGGTTTTTTACAACTCTAATATAATTCTTTCAACATATTAAAAACTAGTATTTATTTATAATTTTTCATGCAAAACGGCTAATAGTTGGCATCGTGTACTTTTGACATCACACATTATGATCGCAAACTTGGCTTGTAATAAACATTGGGCCTTACTTATGAATCGGGTATAAAGTCAAGCTCGAGAATAGTGGTAGGATAATGACGGTATAGCAAAAAGTATTACGTATAAACCTCGCATGGAGTTAAACTCGGTTTAAATCTGGGATAGCGACCATAGAAACTTATACCTGCACATTATGTGGTATGACGCTGGAATAAGCATGCGATCTGTCAAAAGTCATATTTTTCGATAATCAAAATGGATGGTTTATCAGATTTTGTTCAATTTTAAACAATTTCGAAGTCCTGCGACCTTCTTCAAGTGATTGTTAATAATTTGCTTTAATAATATCTGAAATGTTATAGGTTTGTATGTTTTTTAATTAATTGTGATAAAAAAAGAAACACAAATAAACTAAAGAACTCGTTTTTACCTTCTTTTCTTCTCAATTTAGATTTCATTTTCTCACGGTTTTCTCCGTGTTCCATTACCCGACGGTAGCCTCGATTTGACTTTGGCGTTTGTTTGTTGTTGTTATAAAAGTTACTGCGCACGCGCACATACCAGTGTTGACTGTTTAAAAAAATGAAGCGTGAAATAACCAGTGAATTGCTATTCCAGGTAATAAATATTTTAGTAAGTTTTTTTTATATCGGTTATAAAGAGTAAAATCAGGTATAGTTATTTCTTAATGTAAACTTGGTATAACGAAATCTAATAAGGCCCATTGTGTACAAGTTGATGCCAAAACATCTTAGGTGCCGTTTGTTCCGCAGGGCGTGAGCATTTTGTTTTCGGGGAAAAATGTGGAAACACCCTATTCTGTTCAATTTCAAAATTACAATTTTCATTTTCCATCTTTTGAGCCAATTAAATTGATGTCATCAACTCTATCTGTGTCTTATTTACAGTTTATTTTAAATTCACTATCCATATCGGTATCAATAAATAATATTATGCAATACTTTTCTATAAATAATATCGTTATCAACAGAAGTTCGTATTGGTTCACCCTTTGAACTCAATTATTTCACACTCACTGTTTAAGCTAGCTCTAAATTAAATTCTTGTGAAAGGACAGACTATAGTACTTAAAATACAGCTTGATTAGAATGAAAGCTGTCAGCAAAAGTGACGACATAAATTTGTAGTAACGTCTAAGGGGTGATTTATATTGACACACGAAAAATCATTCGTATCCGGCATGTTCATTTATTTTTTTAATACAATGCTTGACATATAAATCAACATAATTATATAAAATTAGCTTTAAAGCTAAAAAAAAACTGAACCAAACCTAATTATTACCGACGTTCTTACAAGGTTACATCATTTTGCAAAAATGTTAGAGATGGGACAAATTGATCAATCAATCGAATAAAATAATAATTCATTTGATGTTGTTCATGAAAAATGTATAAATGTCTTATTTTTTGGTAAATAATTGTCTTAAACACACTATTGGCTTGTTTTTGCATTTTTATATCAATTTTCGGAAACAGAGTTTCAGGTCTGCATGAAAAAACTGATAAAATCGATTTGATCCCATCACTAGTCACATTAGTTGGGCAGCTGTCATTTTAATTTAGCTATATATTAAGAATTATAACAGATTTATTTAAAACAAAAAATGTAATTTTATAACTATCAATTGTTTTTCTCCGTGTGGTATTTTCAATACACAATCCCGGGTGCAGAGCAGGATTCCATGAATCAACACGTTTCGCACAACCCCGCTCTTCTTCCCTTTTTTTTCAACCACCGCAAATTGCGCAGTCCTTGGATCCGCTTTTCTCTCTCCTGGCTAAAAAGTGTTACTTTCCATCTTATTTCTTCGACGAAAAGATCACGCGACGGGCCGGCCATTCTTCGAACGTTGAACGTCAGTTGTAAAGATTTGATTTATTTTGTTGCATATTTTTGAATAGCAATCTGTTTCATAATTTTTTTATATCATCATCATCATACCCTTTCCGCACCTAATGGTGCATAGGGCACTGTGTTGGTACACCAATCGCAGCGTATCTTGATTATTTTTTGTTACATGAAGGTAAGATGATCACAGTCTTACGCTTCAGGGGTGCTATTCTGAACCACTCTCGTGGCACGAGAAAACAGTTACATACGAAATACACGAGATAATACGGCCTCGAGAGCGTTTGGAATACCAGCCCAGGTACCAGTCCAGGGACTATGAAATATTCTGGTGCGAAAACACCCTTTAAATAAATATTTCTTATCAACCGTGTCGGGAATCTAACCCGAATACTCTGGCATGGTAGGTAAACGCGCTGACCATTTATTTATATATTTAAAGAAAGGTTTATTTTTCTCAAATTGATGGTAGTAATACTATCGTTTTATATTGAAAAATAAGAAAGTTACTGCGTTTTTTACATGACAATTCACTCGGGCAATTTTGGGCGGGTGGCTTCTGCCAAAGGAGCTGTAAGGACTGATAGATATATTGCAAAACATAACGAGGAACTTTAGCCCTTACAGGAAATTGGATACAAAAATGTTTTCTTCCTTAGATAAATTAGACCATCGAATTGTACGGCAAAGTTTCTTGAAAATGCGTGAAATTGAACGACGTCAACAGTTCATACGAATTAACCAATGATAAGAGAGTTGTGGAAGATTTCCGGATTACTTACCGTCAACGGACCAATCAGCAGAACTGACAGAGAAGAAGCGGAAGAGAACTTGAGAAGTCACACGCAAAGTAATTTCAGAAATACAAAACTTTAAGAATCATAGCACTGATAAAACGATACATATTTTTATTCTTTTTAAATGTTGACATAGTTTAATAGTTTATTAACAAATAAAAAAAATATTAAAAACCACTGAACTTCCTCAATAGAGGTCAGTTTCTAAATATCGGTTGGTGATAATAAAAACCAGCAAATTTAATTCCATCATTCAGTAGGGAACAATTTTTTTTTTAAATAAATAATATTGAACTACTTCAATCACAAATAACTATCGACGTGCTAATAAGCGATGTGATAACAATTTCTCACCATGGTTGTTTATCATATTCGCGATCACAATGCAACATCCGTAAACACCTAATATTAAATGTCAAAATATTTACGTTGCCAAAATATTCCAAAACTGATATTTTTATTTATTTATTTATTACATTTAGCCGGCAGTTGGCAAGCCAAATGTCAAGAAAAGCAGTCGCCATAGTAATTGTAATTAAATTTTCACTTTTTTGTATGAGATACTCCTTACTATTTTGCAAATGCAATATATTGTATTATTTTTTATAGTAAACGCCGATTTTTCGCCAGTGAACTGTATTTATTTACGAGGAAAACAAAAAACAAACCGACACGAGGGTAGACTTAGAGATTACGCACGTGTTGACTTATGACTGCGAAAACTTGTTCATTATTGTTCAAGCATGTTCATTATTGTTCATTCTCCCTCAAATGCTTAACATGTTTTTAAGCACGTCGATAGTTATTTGTAATTGAGCTACTGAAAACAGAGGAAGATTCAAATGCAGTATAGAACCAGAAATATAATTTGTATCCAAAATTAATATAAATAATAGTACCTACTTACTATGATAATAGCCAGTGATAATAAAAAAAAAGATAAAATTTACTTTAAAACAGAATATGGTGTAGATGTGGTATTGATAGAACAATTAAAAATGATGATAAATATGAAGACCTTTCTCCCAGCTTATCAAAATCATTCGTATATAAAAAAATGCGACTAAAACTATTGTCTCCAATCTTCTAAAATCGTTACAAATTCCTTAAAATATGTGAAACCTTTTAATCAATTAATTAATTTTATTATAAATTAATTTATTAATAATAAAATTCTTCTGCAAACAGTGCTGTATCGCGTTACATTAAGCAAAAGACAAAATATTTCAAAACAGATATATAAAAAAAAAGATATTCTGTTTAATAATATATTTGTCGTAATTTACAAAAATAATCATATAATTTAGAATTGTTATAGCAAAATACGACGTGATTATTTTTTAAAAATAAGAAAGTCCTGCATTCTATGTAGACTCGTATGACATCATAGCAACACGAGGATTAAAACTGACAACCTCGATTACTTAGATAAATTACTAAAAATTATCCAAAAAAACTGTATTGGGTGGCCTCCAAAAATTTGTAAGGGAATGTTATTTTAACACATAGTTTTTTGGGATTGGCATTTGATTATTATTTTTAATTCGTTACTACCTATGTATTGTGTATAAAAAATATATTTAGAACAACACAGTTTTACATTTTTCAAACAGGTATTTGTAAAAAAATAAACTAATATGATTTAACATAATTTTTTTAATGAAATGAATTATTTATCTATTTTTAAATAAATTATGATAAATCGTTGATTCATAAAGTTACTATGCATTATTTATATAAACTATAGATTTTCACAGCCTTTTGGATGCTGAGAGCATTTTTTTGGGGTGTTACACCGTGACTATAGCAATTTTTGAAGACGTTTCGTCACATGGCATGGTGACCGAGAAAAATACAATCGGTAATATATTAAAATAACAACTAATGGTAAAGAAAAAATAACAAACTCACCGGTATTATCCGCTCCTCTGGGTATGATCACATCTGCAAACTTCTTAGTCTGTAAGAGAAATCAAAATATCATCAATGAAAAATATGAAACATCGTTTTCAGTAATCCTCCCATCAACAAAAGTTGCAAATCAGACGAAGCGAGGAGTATTTTCCAGAAACTATAGTCATTTACACCAACAATCTACAGAAAGTGGCTTGGTGGGATTTTAGTATTAGTAAAAATATAACAAGTGAATTTTTTTTTAAATTGAAAAAATGTATAATTATACTATTAAAATAAAATAAAAAAATAAATAAATAAACATCTACACAACTTCGCCTTCTGGTTCTAGAGCAATTGACTATAATAAAATACATTTTTTCAAATTTAAATTGCCCCTTGTTCTTGGAAGGACTATAATTAGTAAAATGCAACATTTTGAAAAATGATTTGAAAAAAATATATAAATGTTCTTTGAATATAATTTAGTAAAAGTTCATTGTTAACGAGAGGGGATTGTTTGTTTCTGTGGCGATGTTTTATATAAAATTGTCCGATTCAACATACAGGGTAGGTCCGAAAAGATGTCATCGATTCGATTAAAAATTAATTAAATTTGGTAGGGAAGGTATCCAAAATAAAACACTTTTATTGAATTTAATTCTACTTTTATTTTTTAAAAATACATGTGACGCATTTCGTCTTGTTAGGACATTATCAGACAGTCTGGTAATGCTATAACGAGACAAAACACGTCACATATATTTTAAAAAAATGAAAGCAAAATTAAATCTAATAAAACTGTTTTATTTTGGATACCTTCCCAAAATTCATTATGAAATTCCACCAATTATCTGCATACACAATAAGTAAATAAAAAGTTAAAAAGGTTTCTTCTCTTGGATTGATACATCGCATACAGCGAGATTTTCAGGCATCGAAGGCTTCGGGGGTAGGCCTTTTCCGGAATGTCTTTTACAGAGCCTCGGTGCAAGCCGCTTTGACTATTTATTACCGGGAAATCTTTGACTTCACAAACAATAACAGATGAAAGAATATAGATGTTCAAATATGGGCAGAATGGTGAATGTTACACAGTGTGTAAAGTGACCACTCAAACCAGCCAATGACAGGTAAGCCCTGTAGATGCCTAGACTTCTATATTACCTTCTCTAAAATGTTCTTTATCTCTGTTGTAATATGTAAATACAAAATTATTTTTAAATTTATTTCAACAGAGAGGGAAAAATTGTTACAATATTATTTATTCATTTTTATTTTCAATTTACAAAGGTATGTACAAACATTTATTTTTTTGTTTTCCAAATTCTATTCTTGTATAATATTACTTTATTTATGACACATTACGTATATTGTTGATTATAATAAGTTTGAAATAATTTTTAGTCTAGTATTAAGTGTAATCGTATTATTGTGTATACGACTGTAGATTTCAATAAAATAAATAGAAATAAAAAAAATTTAAAATTTAAAAAAACAAGAGAGGAAGATAAAAACTGGCACTTCGTATGTGGCAACCCTCGGGAATGCGGGGTGGCGAGACAAGCGGAGGATTGCAGTCGCGAGAATTCGACACGGCGGTCGCGATCCTCGGTCACGAGGCACTGACTAGGAAGAGGATTTTACTTAAAGATTGAAATGCAATAATCGATTGTGGAGAAGAGATCAATAGGAACACAAGTGCATTCATAACTCGAAACCTCCCGCACAAGTGACTTGTTTTCGTAGCTACAAAACATGATGTACTTACTGGTGAGCAGAATTCTTCAAAGGCCGGTTTGACAAAGTTCATGTATTGGTTTAAAACTTGGTCCAAGTCTCTTCCTCTATCACTTATGTCCCGTAGAACTGCAGGATGAAATCAACACTATAGCAACTACGTACATATTATTTCAAGATTAATATTGAAATTGAAAAGATAAACTTAAATACAACAAAATTAAAGATAATTGAGGACCGTTTTCACAAAGTGAAATTTCTACAAAAAAACCAAATGCGTTTTTTTATTGAAATGGGTTCTTCCATGTGAGCTTTGTCGATTGGTGAAATAAAACTTTAACAAATTGATATATATGCGAAGTTGTAGCCGTTCAAATATCGTGAATTTTTACAAAACGAAATAACTACACTACATAGAGTTTTCACAAAGCGAAATAGCTACATATTTTTTTGGGGCGTAAAGTTTTTTAAAATCGAAAAAAAATCACAAACAATACATGATTTCGGCCAAGAAAAAAGAAGTATAATAAAATAATATTATTTGAAATACATTACGTTGTCACTTTATTTGTGCTATTATGTATGTAAAAAATATATCGGAGGTAAATACCTAAATGTGTATATTTACATAGGTCAGTAGACATATGTATACTTTTACAAAAAATCAATTTAAAATGATTTCATGCAAAAGTAAGCTTATTATTTAATTTCAACATAAATCAATTTTCCATACATTCCCTATCACAAAAATATGTAGATATTTCTTTTTTGTGAAAATTCGTGAATTTAGAACATTTTTATAAATAATTTTACTGATTCTTCATTGTTGATTTGTAAGGATTTCATATATCGATAAAATGTAATTTTTATTTAATCGTAATAGTTTTATTTTTAATATGAAAAAACCTTCTCCCGAAAAATTTACATTTTGTAGATATTTCGCTTTGTTAAAATGGTCCTCAATTATAAACTGAAAATCTAGTTACTGCAGTTTTGCTTTCTGAAAGAATATTGATAATAACAGTAATTGGCTAAATTCTGTTTTTGTGAAAAATCACCTCAAGGGCACTTTACAATAGGATATTTAAACTTACATTGTAACTAAGCTAAAGTGACATATTATATGTTTCGATTTAAAATTGAGGGTAGGATAAACTAAAGAAGTGAGATTTTAGTTGGAATCTGAACTGACCGGGACTGTCAAAGATTTGTAAGTTTGAAGGCAATCGGTTTCAGGCAGAGGGGCCGGTAACGGCAAAAGCGCCCCTAATACAAAGATCCGATAGGTATCTCGGAGCCATTTCATGGAGGGATTTGAATACTGTCCAGCAAAGCAAGTATTTTATTATCTCTGGGCTTTTTATTTTAACCAGTGCAAATCTCGAAGATGTTGTGAGATGTAAGAATATTTTTTTACTCCTGCAAAAAGCCTCGCTGCTACATTGAAAACAAATTGAAGTTTGATATTTTGGAAGATTTGCGTATATTCCATTACAGTTATCTAGACGCGAAACGACATAAGCATTTACAAGAGCTTTAGTTGCGTCTACAGAAATATTTATCCGTACGGATTTGATCTGTCGAAGATGGAAGAAACCAGCACTTACCGTTTTATTGACCTGAAATGAAGAGAAAGATCTGAATATAAATGAACACCCAGTAGTTTAACACTCATTCATGTCAGAGTAAGACTAAAATAAAGATCTTTTCTTTGTGATTCCGACTCTGTATTTAACACAATGTCATAAAAATGCATTTTTTTATTTATATAATAGAAAAATCACATAAGCAAAATTACAGGCAAATATTCTACTTAAACACTAAGGATAAATCAAACAAGCGGAGGAGTGCAGTATAGCGGAATACTTGAAAGGATCTATCGGTTCCTATATAGGCAATGCCTGTTCTAAGGAACCAATATGATGCGGCAGAAAAAATTATAATATGGGAACGTATTAGCAAAAGTGTACGCGTATATTGTTTTTCAAATATCTTTAAAGTGTTGTGGAATAAATTTATAATGCATGTATGTTATTTAATAGGTACAAATGTAATATATAAGTATGTATATTATATTATACATACATAAGTATGTGTATAATTTTTTTTTTTTAAAGAAATATTTGCGTTCTTATGATTTACTCAAATATTAATTTTGAGGGCCATTTTCAACGAGTTGTAAATAACTCACTATTAGAAAATGGAATCCAGTTGGGGTAGAGTGGGATTCGAACCACGGACACTAGGCACAGGACCACAACCTGATATTTAATAAGTATATCCATAATGTATAAGTGTGTACATAACATATAGGTATGTTTATAATATAAACAGATAACTGAACATCCAATTTACGAACCCCAAAGAGGTAAAAATTATTCATGTTTTATAATCTGGTAAGTATGTATGAAATACCGAGAAAGATATTTATTTATTTATTTTCTTTTCTTTTATTTAGGAAACATACAGTACAGTTACATTGTTTTATATTTTACACAGTTAGACTTAACTCTAATGGACCAGTGAAGTTTCCATATTATAAAATAATTGTATGTAAGGTTATTAATTTAAGTACAAAAAAGAGAAGGAAAATAAACATAAATAGAAGTTCTTTAAAAATTAAAATTAAAGTAAAAAAGTGAAGAAAATTTGTAAAAGTAATTAAAAGTCAAGAATTTAAAAAAAAAAGAAAAACATGCTTAGACGTAAATTTAATAACGTTTTTTTGAAAAGGAAAAACATAAATATACATACATATTTTAAGGGATTCAAAGAAACGATGAGAAGAATCTTTAAAGAATCTTTAAATAAGAAAATAAATTTATGTCATTTTAAAATCATCTTCAAAATTAATGACACATAGTAAGAGCAGCAATATATTGATTTCATATACATATACAATATAAGTAATTAAAAGTAGTTTACAAGTATAAAAACATGTCAATGCAGCAGAGAAAAAAGAAGGAATAACAGGTATAGCAAGTTATATTTAAAATTTGAAAAAGCAATATAAGGAGAAGATTTTAAACCAAAGGTAGTTGATAAAATTTCAGTAAAGCGATTTTCGCAGTTTTGTTTCAGTAGAAAAATTAGATTAAAATTAACAATATCAATGTATGTAATGTGAAGTGATGTAAGAGAAAAGGGGATATAGAAAGGTGGGTGGGTGCCGGGAACAGGTGTGAACAGGGTGAACGGTGCACCGAAATCTACCCTGGCAAACAAACGTCTGTCGCAGGAGGCAAAACTATCAGTTCACAGTGGAGTTCTAGTGCCAACCTTAATGAATGGGAGCGAAGTATGGAATTGGAAAAATAATGATGAATGTAGGTGAAATGGTGTCGAAATGCAATCTCTCTGGCGAATGTGCGGTAAAACGATGTCGAGATCCATGAACTATGTAAGGCTGAGACACGCATCATCGACGGAATCGAGAAAAGGGTGCTACGTTGGTTTGGCACGTAGAGCAAATGGACAGCAAAAGAACGGCTAAAAGGATCTACGATGCGAATGCTGATGGATGCAGAAAATGAGGAAGAATGAGAAAGACATGCAGGGCACGATCAAGTCCATCAAATATTTAAAGATGGACATCCCGAGAATAGGAATAATCGGCGTGCATGCGTGAGAAGATGTATGAATGTAGAGGAAGCGAGGTCTGTATGCAAAGACAGAGTGATTTGGCATTCTATCCTCTCTGCCTACGCCTACTGTGAAACGGCGTGATGTTTATAAATACAATAATATTTTATAAACTTTAAATAGCAGTTTTCTTTGAACTGTTGATTTGGGATGAGCTTTTAACTTTAAAAGTGTAATACCTCACAACTAGTAAAATGTTGGTTACCAGCTTTTGCCAGAAACCCGATGATATGGAAACTAATATCAGCAAAAGTATCGTCATTCCTCCTCATGGCCAAATTGTAAATACACAAACAGTGGCAAAAACTGTTTATTCACTTGTATAATTTAGTTACAATAACCGATTGATAACATTATGCGTGATTCTAATACCCTGATCCCACCGTATATGCAAAATGTACGAGGATTAGGAAATAGACTTACCTCTCCTGGCGAGCCGGGTGTCGGAGTCCGTGTCCACGAAGAGTTTCATGTGAAACAGTTCTCTGATCTTAGGGAAATAGAAGACCAAGATACCTTCGAACAACACTACGTCAGCGGGGTAGATTGTCGTGCACTGGTCTGGTATGCTAGGAACAAGATTTTTATTCCAAAAGATTAAGTCGAACTTGGTTATAATCTTAAAGCGGCAGTTTCCAACCAGTAGCTCAATCACAAATAACTATAGACAAGCTAAAAAGCGACGTGATAACAATTTCTAAGGGTTGTTGTATCGTATTCGTGATCACAATGCAACATCCACGAACACCTAATAATAAATGTCAAAATATTAATGTTTTGCGACGTATAATCCTGCTGCGCAATCACATATTTGAATTTCACAGGTGTAAATGTGGAAAATAATCCAAAACTGCTATTTTTATTTATTTATTTATTATTTATTACGCTATTTATTACATTTAGCCGGCGGTTGGCGCGCCAAATGTCAAGAAAAGCAGTTGCCATAGTAATTGTAATTTAATTTTCACTTTTTTGTATTATATACTCCTTACTATTTTGCAAATGCAATATATTGTATTATTTTTGTAGTAAACGCCGATTTTTTGCCAGGGAACTGTATTTATTTACGAGAAAAATGAAAAACAATTCGACAGGAGTGTTCACTTAGAGATTACACACGGCATTGACTTATGACTGCGATACCTTAAGCCTGTTCAATATTGTTCATTGTCATCGCTCAAATGCTTAGCATGTTTTTAAGCTCGTCTATTGTTATTTGTGATTGAGCTACTGGAAGGCGCAGACTATTGCCAAAAAAAAAACAGTTTTCATACCATAATATCTACAAATAAATTAAATTTCACATCATAATGTAATACTAAAAATTCCATTTGGAAAAAATACATTTTTTTTATTACTTTAAACAGGTCTGTATTAGAGGTGGTATTTTGGTTAAAAATGTTTTAAATGGTTAAGAATTTTTTTTAATTAATTGTAACTTGGTAAAAAGCGGCGTCGGCTTCGTGGTGTAATGGTCAGAGCGTTTGCCTACCATGCAAAAGGTCACGGGTTCGATTCCCAGCATGATTGATATGAAATATTTGTTTAGAAGGGTCACATTAAAATATTTCATAGTCTCTGGACTGGTACCTGAAGCGTAAGACTGATCATCTTACCTTCGTGTAATAAAAATTATCTAGATACGTTGCGATTAGAGTACTGATGCAGTGCCCTATGCACCATTAGGTGCGGAAAAGGAATGATGACGATGGTAAAAAACCGTTACTATTTGGAGTCAGCCCCATAAGAAGATTAAACTGTCGACGTATAGAAAAATTAGCCAGATATTTTGACCACGCTGTTATTTACACAGTTTCACAAAACAGTTTAATTTGTGAAGCCGTTACTGCTGCTTCTTTTAAATAGCCGAAAACCCCATATCTAGTCTATACTAATGTATCTATTTAAAAATTAAACAGTTGGGAGGCGATGGAATTTTTTTTTGTGTGATGAAATGTGATCCTTAGCATGTAATGACAAAATAAATAAGGCCTGTAAATGCCTACAGTTCCATATCCCCTTCCCAAAAGTGTTTTCCCTCTCTGTTGCAATAAATTTAGACAAAATAAATTGTTCACTGAAAAGTCAAATCGACTTTAATATTGCATAAAATCACTTTCAATTTATTTTTAAATACATATTGCAATTTGTTACCTACTAAGTTTTTTCGGTGGGACATATTTTTTAATTTTTATGACAGGTTTATTTTACATTATTTTATTTATATTACTCAAATTTGTTTATTAACAGGCACTATTAAGTATTTAGAAGATATTTCTTCAGTTCTTTTTACAATTTTAAAAAACCCGTTAGGGTTACATTAGAAATTTAATATTGTCTAGTCATTTTATGTCTCGTCTAGTCTAGTTAATGATGGTTTGTGGGAGATGAGTGAACAACCTTGGAATAACGCAATTTAATGTTCGTTCCCTCGGCACGATCAGGGAGCCCTTAGATTTTAATCTAGTGTTGTGAGTGTGGGAAACCCTTTTTTTTATATTCCGGATCAACAAAGTTATCTACAATCGATTTGTAGTCACAAAGTCGTTTCACCAGCAGGACATTACGGAATTTAAAAATATACACCTTTGCCCATATGTTTCGCCTCACGGATTATGTTATTTGGTACAATCCCCTTTAACAGTCTCACCTGAATATCATAAATTTTACCCAGGTGAGACTGGAGGGTGGGACCCCAGACATGCATTCCGTAAGATATAATGGATTCAATGAGCGAGGTATATATGTATCTAACTTTTTAAAAGGTAGTATGCTTTTGATTTCATAAATGACTTTAAGCCAGTACTTTAATCTGTCGCAGATTTGAGGTTCTGTATTACGAAACAGCGATATACAATTTATTCGCAATCAGAATAACGGTAGTAACTCACATGGAATTCTTCCTGTAGTCGTAGACGGGTATCTCGCACTTCTTGCCGAGCAGGATGTCCTGCAGCGTGGAGAGGATGAGGTCGTTGTCGAAGGCGTCGGGGTGGTCAAAGTTGAACTGTCCGCGGTCAGCCTTGAGCTTCTCCGCCGGGCTGAGCTGGCGGTAGAAAGCGTCCTGGCTGACGCAGACCACCTGCCGCTCCGTGTGATCCATGTCCACCTGGCCCAGCTTCTCCATTATCCGCATGCACACCGTGGACTGGGAAAACAAGAGCCGCTGTTACTGTTCGTCTTCCTTACCATACCTAGCGGTTCATTCGTACTACGATTGAGTACGCGGGTGGAAGAAAAATCCGACCCACATAAGAGTGACCCACCTTTTCTCCCCTACAGATGGGATATCTGTCATTGGTTTTATTTTCTGTATATTTTATTTGTTATATTTTTGTTACATGTATTACTGTTGATATCCCCAATAAATGAATAAAAAATAAATAAAAATTATCTAACAACCAATTTGAACTTAATCAAGGTAATTGCGGGGAATCAATTACGAGTTATGAAACATTATCTGTTGTTTATATTCAGAAATGAAAACATTATTTTTAATTCTCGGTACAAAAATAATGCGCAATACGGCCGCTGCAGTAGTTTTCAGATGTCAAGGACTTCGCGTACATTATTTTATTACAATCAATATGAAAATGAATCGGCAAGATTAACTAAAAATATCGGCGGAAAATAAAATATCGAGTTAAAAATATTTTGCACTTAAAATAAAAAAGGCTATTTTTGGATATTTAACCTAAACGGTAAGGATTTCCATCTTACCTTTCCACTTGCGGTTCCTCCCGCTACGCCAATCAGAAACGGAGTTTTTCCTTCTATTCCGTTCATTTTAACACTAGATTTTCTATGTCCATTGGTTAATTCGACGCCGTTTGCCGCGCGATCTGCCATTATTTCTACAATTAGGAAATCGACTGCTGACTTTTCGCGAAAAGTCACTGAAATGCTGAAACTGGAAAACCCGTCAAAGTCATTCGCGCCGCGACGTATCCATAGATTGCCATAGATCCTCGGTGTAGATACGAAAGGAAGAGACCACAGACAAATTTTGAAGAAAATAGAGATGCGACCAGCGCGGTTTTTTTTAATCGGTTACTTAATCGAATAATTGAGGTACTTCATACACTAAAGCTATTTTATTTATTCATAACCGATATTGATTTGTCATGAGGAAGTTCAGCTCTACGGGAAATTGGATACAAAAAGTATTATTGCGCGCGGTAAAAATTAAAGCAATAAATAATAGAGCGTAGTTTTTTGAAATGTATTTTTTTCCAAATTAATGATTTCAATAAAAATTACTTTGCATGACGCCACTATTTCTTCTGAATCAACCAACGATAAGAGAGATTACAACTACTAGTAGCTAGAAGCCCAGGCAAATTGGACCAAAAAAGGTGATCGATGGAAAAAAAAGCACGGAGTTTTTAAACTTGGCAAAATTGTTTGTTGGTGTCTACTGCAAAACATACTAAAGGTCCCCAAGGGTGGGGGGTCCACTAAGAATGAGAGGGGGGGGGTTTAAAGGTGGCTTTTGACGGTTTTCTACAGATATCTCAGAAACTGTCACTCTTAGCAAAAAATATTTTATTAACAAATTAAAGAACACAAATTGTTCTTTTTTTGGCCGATGTACTTAACGGTCGTCTGTTATTATCTACTGAACGATAACAAGGCCGCTCTCGATACGTACACACAGGAAGATAGTAAAATCAGATGGAAAAAAATATAATAACTAAATATATTTTTTACAATGGTAATATTTTACGGCTAGATGCTCTTGTATGTTAAAAGGGCAGCATCTAGCCAGTATAGCCACTGCACCTAGCCGCTCGTTTTCAAAACTGACAGTTATGTCGGAATTTAATTCGAAAATTTACTTCTTTCTCTCTCATATTTTTAATTGGCTTATTAGAAAAAAGTGCTAACCTCAGAACGATCAAAAATTTAAATAAATCGTAATTAAAGGGAAAATTGTTCGTAGGCACAAATTTTTCGACACTTTTAGTGCGTAGATAAAAGTATCGAGGGGTTCTAGACCCGTCGATACAAACCGATGTACTTACATCAAATCTTGATGGTGGAGGGATCGGTAGTGTATCTTCGTAATCGGTAGGGAGAATTTGTCTTCAACCATGACGTCATACTGAAGATATGACATTGTAGTGCGTAGATATGTGTACCGTGACGTACGCTTCCCCTTGTTTCATATCGATGTACCTACCCAAAATTTTAATGTAGGGGTCGGTAGTGTATCTTCGTAATCACCAAAGAGAATTTATCTTTAACTAAACGATCAAAAATTTAAATAAATCGTAATTAAAGGGAAAATTGCTCGGTGGCACAATTTTTTTGACACTTTTAGTGCGTAGACAAACGTATCGAGGGGTTCTAGACCCGTCAATACAAACCGATGTACTTACATCAGATCTTGATGGTGGGCGGATCGGTAGTTATCTTCGTAATCGGTCGGGAGAATTTCGTCTTCAACCATGACGTCACACTGAAGATATGTCATTGTAGTGCGTAGATATGTGCACCGTGACGTACGCTTCCCCTTGTGTCATAACGATGTACCTACCCAAAACTTAAAGGTGGGGGTCGGTAGTGTATCTTCGTAACCGCTAAAGATAATTTATCTTCAACTATACCGTCAAGGTGAAGGTATGACGTCCTTATTTTCCCATCATAATCGGGCCCACCTTTAAAAAATAATATGGTCATCTGCGTAATGGTTTTTCAAAAATATTTTTTCAATGGAATAACCCGCTAAGGTTTATTTATAATCTGTCAGCAGGTGAGAAAGAGAGGATATGGAAGGAATTTATTAAAAATACACAACAACATTTGGACTAATTGAAAAAAATAACGTTTCTTGGATTTTATTTTTCTTATAACTGGTGGGAATCGAACCTATTTTTTTCGTAAATTTTGAGGAATCAGGAAACTTTGCAGTAAAATTTAATGCTCCAATCATTCCCTTTCAGCACCTAATGGTGCATAGGGCACTGGATTGGCGCACCAATCACAGCGTATCTTAATATTTTTTGTTAAATGAATGTAATATGATCAGTCTCGCGCTTCAGGTACCAGTCCAGGGACTATGAAATATTTTTAGTGTAAAAACACCCTTTTAAATAAATATTTCGTATCAACCATGTCGGAAATCGAACCCGAGACCTCTTGCGTGGCAGGCTAACGCGCTGACCATTACACTACGAGGCCGACTCCCTCATTATGCATAAAAATTTATGCTCATTAAAAGTTTTGTTCTTAACCTGTTGCCGGATATCCGGCTAAGGGGCTCACCGAGTATCCGGTATCCGGCCAAACCACTATCCGTTTCATCTCTATTTTTTAATGAATAGGTCAATAAAAAGGCGGGAATGACTGTTTCCATCGGATTTTAATTAAGAATTGGTGGAATCCCAGAATCATGTTTTTTATCTTCCTTAAAACGTGTCGCCACTAACATTGTAGACGTTAGGACAATGTTCCTGGACAATTTTAGCGTACACGCCCTGGTTCGTCTTCCTTTTGTCAATGAGCCTATGTCGGCTCAGCTTATTCCACAAATGAACTGCGTACGAGCCGTTTATCATCTTTAACACTTCCTCCGTCCTCCTTTCATCAAAAAACCACTCCCAGTCCAAATAGGGCACCGCATAAAATGCCGATTGAGGGTACACGCGATAACCTGAAAAAATACATGGAAAATTATTGTTTATTTCTATTGCATTACAATATACTACCAGTAGCTCAATTACAAATAACTATCGATGTGCTAATAAGCGACGCGATAACAATTTCTCACCGTGGTTGTTTATCGTATTCGCGATCACAATGCTACATCCGTGAACACCTAATATTAAATGTCAAAATATTTACGTTTCGCGACGTATAATCCTGCTGCGCAATCACATATGTGAATTTCACCCGTGTAAATATGGAAAATATTCCAAAACTGCTATTTTTATTTATTGACTTATTATTTATCACGCTATTTATTGCATTTAGCCGGCTGTCGGCAAGCCAAATGTCAATAAAAGCAGTTGCCATAGTAATTGTAATTTAATTTTCACTTTTTTGTATTAGATACTCCTTACTTTTTTGCAAATGCAATAAATTGCATTATTTTTTATAGTAAACGACGATTTTTCGCCAATGAACTGTATTTATTTATGAGGAACACAAAAAACAAACCGACACGAGCGACATAGAGATTACACCCGCGTTGACTTATGACTACGATAACTTAAGCATGTTTATTATTGTTTATTGTGATCGCTCAAATGCTTAGCATGTTTAAAGGCAGGTCGATGGTTATTTGTGATTGAGCTACAAAAGGCGGGTAGAACCAAGTATGCAAACATCGTACTGTCTCTAAAAGTCTTCCATACGCCTCCCCCCCCTTCCAAATAAAAAGTTGTTCTTTTTACAATGTTTATTTAAAAGGTTTTAACACGCTTTCATGACGCAAGTAGGCATTTTGTATTTTTTGAGTGCCAATCTCCACTTATTGATTTTTCATTATTTGTCTTAAAAAACAAAAAACAATGTCTAACTTGTAAAATTTTCTAAATGGTCTATTGAACTTACAAGAACTAGGGCAGCGTATTGTTTTTTTTTTTAATTAAAAAAAAGCGAAACTGTTTTTTCGAATTCACCTTCACACTTTTCCGGTGTCATGAAGGCAGTTTTTTCAACATTGCAGGATTTCTGCATCACTCTTGTTATAACACCGGGGCCATTGTGTCCCCAGTCTTTGGCCACGTAACTCGTCTTCAGTTCGCTGGAAGAAAAAATCAAAGCAAACATTGTCATTCGCAATCCGCATCATAAAAGTGCCCAGCGGCTGACAGCCCAGTCAAATTAGACAAAAAAAATAGCAATCAAGGGAAAAAGTCCTAGAGTTTTGGATATGGTCTTAAACGCTACTCATGACTTGGGTTGATGTGATGTCATAATTCCTCAAGGGTGGGGGTGAGCTCACTATTTTTTATTAAGGTACCATTTTTCAGTTTTTCTAATAAATCTCGTAAACTATCACTCCTAGCGAAACATATGTTATATATGTAAATTTCCTACAAAAATAAATTGTAGATTTTTGTTTTAAAACGTTTGGCTACCGAGCAGTGAGCTTCTAAAGTTGGTGTATCGGACATCGCCGCTCGTATAGCGAAAAAAGGTGGAATGCGGCGGCAAGTGCCGATCATTAAAAGCAACATCAAGCCTAGCGGCCCTTGTTCGGGCTCATAGACGGAAATGATGGCTGCACGGGGAAAAATGTTCGACTGGGCACCGAGAAATTGTTAGACCCCGATGGCAGCTGGAGCTTTTCGATTCGTCACTAGGGCTACACGCGGCGCTCTAATAAGAATAACCGGCACCAGTGTTTTTACGAACTTTTTTATAAGTTGGTTTTTTATGTTTATTTCGGCTAGTAGTCTCGATTTTGTAATCTAATAAGCTACCCCTTTAATAAAGGCAGTTAATTATGTCACTTGAGGGGGCAGACGTTAGAATATCGAGACTCAAGCCACAAATATGTAAAGGATTGTGAGGCACTAGTCTTCACTAAATCCCACTAAAGCGTGTGTCACCATTTTAATCAGTAAGTAGGATCTTTTCCCGTGTTATTTATGCATTAATTAAGCCATGGAAATGATGCCTACATACTTAACTTTTATGTGAAATATATACCGAGAGTGTTATTTGACTTCAAGGTAGGGACCGGCCCGCAAAAGATGGGGGTTTTAGCCAGTACGAGTCCGGCACTATCCAGTCAGAAAGACTGGGGGTCCATGATGGATTTCCCCTCTAGAAAAAAAAAAGGTGGAAAAGAAGGGATATGGAAGGAGGTTATGATAAATACACCACGACACACAAACCAATTGAGAAAAAAATATTTCTTGAATTTCTTTCTTACAACTGGCGGGTATCGAACCCGCGACGCCAGCTTCACAGTTAGCCGTCTAACCAATGCGCCACGGCTCCTGTCACGGCACCGGTGAAATTCAAATATGTGATTGCGCAGCAGGATTATACGTCGCGAAAAGTAAATATTTTGACATTTAATATTAGGTGTTCACGGATGTTGCATTGTGATCGCGAATACGATAAACAACCATGGTGAGAAATTGTTATTACGTCGCTTATTAGCACGTTGATAGTTATTTGTGATTGAGCTAATGGTGAGAAATTGTTATCACGTCGCTTATTAGCACGTCGATAGCTATTTGTGATTCAGCTACTGGTTTATTGCCCCTCTTCATTGAAATTTTGTGCTAGCACCGCGCGCTCCTCGAAATCTGGTGCCCCTAGGCGAAATCTTCCTAGTCTGCCTTAAGGATTGTCTATTTTCGCTCACTGTAATGGAGGCGCTACGCAAATTCTGTAAGAAATACAATATTTGCTAGATGAGTTACGTGCTTAGAATAAAATAAATGCTAGATTGAATTGACAGACAAAAAGCTTCAGAATCAGCTGTAAACAGTCGTGGCCAAAGCTAAGCTTCATCTGTACCGTCTGCATCTGCTGATAAGGTCTAGCGCGGAGGAAATGATTCGGTGTTGAAAAATCCACAAACGTCAACCGCTGATGGCAAAAGCATGCCGTTCTTTCGTCCAAAGTATAATAATAATTTATAAATCTGCAACTTCAGTTCATTTAACGCCATTCTCCAAGTTTTCTAGCTACTTATGGTTATGAAATATTTTATGTTTGTCTATTTTTGGTCTAATATTCCTGGGCTATCTGTTAATTCCCCATTGTAATACGGGCCCTAATTTTATTATTTTATTTTATTGAAATAAACGGCACTTAGTGCCTTTTACATATTAGTTACAAATACAATTAAATATACATACATATAAGCATAAGTAATACAGAGCATTTAAAACAATATTTTAAATTTAGAAAGTCTAAGAAATATAAACTATATAAAAGAATAAAATATTACCAGTTATAGAATTATCGATAAAAAAAGATAATTTGGTATTAGAAATACTTTGAACCAGTTTAAAAAAACTAAGAAGACAATTTTGAATAACATTAAAAAATATATATTTATGTATTATTATTGAAAACTAATATTTAGGTAAATAGTATATGTTTATGTATAAAAATATATAATGATGTAAAAAAAATGATAAAGAGAAATATTTTTTACTTATAAATTAATTCAAGAAAAGAAACGAAAAAAAAAACACTAATAAAGAAGTTTAAAACAAAAGTAACAAATAGTTACCTAGAACTATTACCAATAAAATAAAGAAGAAGAGCCGTTCTATATGTAATAAATTTCTTGTGAAATGAGTCACCAATGTCCTGGTACTTATTGCCTAGAGAGTGAAGTCTATTGATGACTGCATTTTTACCATATGATGTCGAAGTATTGTTGCCAGTATTGTTACAGTATTGTTCGAATTAATGGAATAAGAGTAATTTTTGTCCATTTTACGTAAAGCAACACTCATATTTGACAACTGTTTAGCGCTAGAAATTATGACTAACAGTTCATTATTCCTTGGGAGCTCATATTGGTGTTTGTTGGTGTACTATCTGTTGTTTTTTTTTACATTTTCTCAATAAAGGAATAATTTTATAAATTGCTGCTTGCATATTAAATAGTGTTTTTGAGTTAGTTTAAATCATGGATATAACGCCGAGGAAAGTGGAAAAGATTATAACCTTTAGTGAACATATATCAATGACTCCAAAAGAGATTTCAAATGAATGTTTTGTGAGTCAGGGAACGAGATTATTAAGCAGAAAAGAGAAACAGGGTCAGTTGAAGCAAAGATAATTGGGAAAAGTGGAAGAAACCGGAAAATTAGTGTCCGAGATGAAATATCTTTAATCAGAAATAGTAATTTAAACCCCAGAAAAACAATTTACGAACTTCAACGAGATTCGGCAGTTGAAGACTAATTGAATCTGGAAGACCTATTTGATCTGGAAGAAAAGCAAACCGACTAGAGAGAAATAACTCCTGACGGCACGTATGATGTAGCAAAGGCACATTTGGGCTAGAAAATATAACAAATGGACTGTTGGACTGGAGGAAGGTGCTGTTTTCAGATGAGACCCACTTTCTCGTGCAGGGATATCGCACAAAATTTGTTAGAAAAAGTGGGGATGAAAAACTTACTGTGGCTCATATTGACCGAACGGTGAAATATCATGTGAATATGTTTTGGGGCTCCTTTTCGTATATGGGGACCGGATCTTTGATACCAATAGATGGAATGATGAATAGCCTAAAGTATAAAGCTCTATTCGAGCAGCGCTTAAGTACAGAGTTGAGTAAATGTTGTCCTAATGGTGTGACTGTAATTTAACAGGACTCAGCTCGTTGTCATGTCTCGAAGTTTATGCTTAAGTATTTCAATGATAAAAAGATAACTCTTTTAGACTGGCCTGGAAATTCACCTGACCTTAACCCTGTAAAAAATATGTGGGCGATTTATAAATCTATGATACAAAAATTGGACTGCACCACCAAGATAAAGATGATAGAAGCTGTTATTCAGATGTGGTTTCGAGATGACAGAATAAAAGAAAATTGCCGAAGTTCAATTGATCCCATGCCAAAACGTGTTCAGAATGTTATAAAAGTAAAAGGAGAACATACATTCTATTCAATAAAAAATATTTTATGATTGTACGTCACCTGTAACTCAAAATATTAATAAAAAATGTATTTTATGATTACAAGGATTTTTTCCCCATTAATTCGCACAATACTTTAGACACAACATGATTTTTAAATAAATGTGATCACGTACCTACATCGAAGAAATATTTATAGAAAAATATACATACTTCAAACACAGCTCCGCTAAATGGTGGCCAGACCCATTATGGGCGAAATTTAATACTGCGTTGTTTATAATAACGTCCGATTGTTCTCCGCCGAAATTTGGCTCCATGCCTTCGAAAGACCTCAACACTACAATGTCCAAATCTAGGTAAGTTCCGCCGAACTTCCACAGTGTGAGAAGCCTCAACACGTCGCTAGTGTGCTCCACCAAGTACGACGACTTCTGTAACGCGCCGCCTCTGAACCACTCCTCGAGAGGAGTCTTCGCAAAATAGTTTTCCGGGTCGAAAGTCCTCAACAAAACGTTGTCATATTTTACCAATGTGTGTATAAGCATGCAGTCGAAACTGTTGCAAGAGTCCTCCGGCAAATAGAGTGGTACATTAAAAAGTAAATACACCCTTAAATGGGGGTTTAGTCTCGCCGCAGACTCCACGGCGCACGCTTGTCTCGCGCTGATCGTCACGACAGACTCTTCCCCCTTCGGCTTGGAAGTTTCTAGAAAGAAAATCGACTGTCCACCGCTTGGTATTGTGTCAAAATTATCATGTAAGTCAGGAATCTTAAAATTATATCTGTTATCTATCACAGACGTCTTTTCTTCAACTGGTATCGCGGAGTTGTTATAAAGTACCAGATACATCACCAAAAATACTACGAAAACGAAAATGAATAATTTAAGTTTGTTTGGGATCATTTTTGCAACTCGATTGTTCTGATCATTTCACATTTATAATACGCGTTATCAGTTGCTGTTTACTTATCTTGCAAGCATTTTATTGAGTTTGTAATTACACAAAGTTCGATTACCGGCAATAAGTTGTGTGAACTTCACTAGAGAAACTTTTCTGAAGTAAATTGGCGTAAACATAAGTTTTAAACTTCAAACCCAACTGACATTTGATCAACCGTCAATATTATTATTGTGATTATTGTTACACCGAGTTGACAGGTATCATACGCGTCCTATCAGTACAGACATTGACAAATTAATGACTAATGACAAACAGATAAACACAAAGATAAAACATATTATCTGTAACCAAAGATTATAAATCGAATATTATCTAATAAACATTGGGTTGCCATATTTCAAAACGATTGTTTTTCCTTATTGTGGCGTTTTACAAAAATATTTTAACATCTGCAAAGTCTGCTAAAATCTCAGGTATACTAAGATTTTATAACGATTTTTGCAGATGTTAAAATATTATGTATATACTCTAATACCCGTATAAATACCCGTATGCAGAGACAAACCTTAAGGTTAGGAAAGTACATTCTTCACCTTCGGGTTATTCTCTGCATTTGAAATTAGAATGTACTTTGCTCGCCTTAAGTTTTGTCTCTGCATACGGGTATAAGTATAAAATAGAGTTTTTGTATTTTATTCTTCATTTAAATATTATTGCTTGGCGTGCTAAAATTATTGCAAAATTGAATTCATTGTTTTAATCATGGAGGTATATTCTGGTAGATACTATTTAATTTCAAATATTTTGTTACTTTATTTTATTTTAATTTATTTTATTTAAAACGCCTGTTATTACCATAAACATAAAGTGTTATATTACAAAATTATTTAATAATACAATAACAATATATACCTAATAATAGTAATTAAACACTCGCCATAAGCAGCGTTACGTGCATGACTATGGAAGTTACATTTTATTGGCTGGTATAAAGGGCGTCGGAGCTAACATTTTTTGTAAAATAAGTACAATATTCATCTAATTCAGCTTCAGGAAGAACTGGGAGTGCGGCTAGGAGTAGCAGGTGCCACATTTAACAGTATAAGGGATGTCTGTAGATCAAATGTTTACTCAGTGAAAATCATCATCATCATTTATTTTCTATTAGTGTATCTTGATCTTTTTTTTTTACACCGCAGTGTATCTTGATCTTTTTTTTTTACATGAAGGTAAGATGATCAGTCTTACGCTTCAGGTACCAGTCCAATGACTATGAAATATTCTAGTGTGAAAACACCCATATAAATAAATAGGTATTTAATATCAATCTTGTCGGGAATCGGACCCGAGACCTGTAGCATGGTAGGCAAACGCGCTGACCATTACACCACGAGGCCGCCTATATAACGCCTGCATTACACCTACTCTCCTCTACGGATGCGAATCGCGGCAACTCACCAGAGCCCAAAACAGCAAAATACTGAGTTTTGAGAATAGGTGTCTGAAGAATCTCGGGTGTGCGGTGGTTTGACTTTGTGAGGAATTAAGTAATAAAAAAATGGACGCAGCAAACTCCGATGACAACTCTCGTCAAACGTGGGCGATACGGTTGGCTGGGCCATATACTGCGCATGCCTCTTGAGAGCCTTCACCACGCTTTCCTACTTTACAAGGCGTCAGGTTTTCGACATCTCCTGGACGTTCGCTGCTGACTACTGACTATGTCAGAACTACGGGACGCGAACCTGACTTGGGGCATAACAGGGATGTGTAATGTCACCATGGTTGTTCTATACATAGACAACTGTATGAAAGAGATATAATGTAAGTATGGGTATTGAAGCAAAAATTTATAATTTTTCAGTAAGCTGCTCGTTGTATGCTGATGATGCAGTTCTGTTAGCAAGTGGCAACGAGGATTTGCAAAAAATAATCTCTAGAATGTATGCCTGGAGAGCCAATTGGCGATGAACGAAAGTAAGTCAAAAGTGATGGTATTTGAAGGGGAAGTGAGGTTACTGACTGCATAATAAATGTATACCACGAATGTCTCGAACAAATAGAAGAATTTGGGTATCTGGGAAGCATGTTTTCAAGAGATGGAAGAGTATGAAAAGATGTTGAAAGAAGCGTGAATGCGGGCAACAAAATGAACGGCGCACTAAGCACAGTAATTGCTGATAAAAAAATGTCAATCGTAGCTAAACTGGCAGTGCACAACGGCGTTTTGGTCCCAACATTTATGTATGAAAGTTAAACATGGAACTGGCAGAGGAAGGATGAAAGCCGAGTGAACGCGGTTGAAAGGCGATCTCTTAGACGAATGTGTTACAAACGCATACACAACGTGTCAGCTTTTGTAGGGTAAACCCGATAAAATTACCGCGCCGGGTGGATTGGCGTGACATGAGCCTCACTGTGTGTTCTGTACAAGTCACAGTTTGGACTGTATCCCACAATCCTGAAGCAAGGGGTAGGTTGGTCGTGGTCGCTCTCGGGGTCGTAAATCCCGAAAGTTGTGATGTCTTGAAATCCCTCTCAAGTCCGGTGTCATTGCGTAGGTCGGTAGAAGATACTGGGTCGTAGTCCTGGGGTAAAGCGATAATCATGTCCAAGGGGTAGATCCAGTAGTAGAGCGGGAGGTTGGGCGGAGTGACGAAATGAAACGATTTGACTAAGGTGAAGTCTCGAGGCGAACTCATAATTTATTATACAAAATGCCTTTTTAAAGGCAAACATTAGTCTCGTTTACAACGTTGCCTTTTTTAAGGCAGACCTTAGCCTCGTTTACAAATGCTTTTTTTAAGGCAGATCCTAGTCTCGTTTATAAATACAAATGCCCCTTTTTAGGGCTATAATTAGTCAAACGTTTGACTCCAGGCCCTTTTTAGGGCCTGTAACATAAATTTCTACTATATAGTACCCCGGTATCGCTAAAGTAAGACCCGAAAGTGGAATATTTATCCTTTATTGTAGGTCCAACGTTTAGCCGACAGATACCGGGGGCCCTAACTATATTATTGCATATTTTTTAACATATACTTAACTGTTATTAAATTGTAAAAAATAAACTGGCACATATAAACAAACAGAGTTATTTCATTGTGATATATTGGATTTATGTTTTTACTTAGGCCAAGAAAATTTAAAAAATATAATTTTCATTTATTAATTTGATAAGGCACTTGAATTATACAGTTCCTAGCTAATGCAGAACTCAGTTCTCTAAACATTATTTGAAAATCTCGTTGCCAAGTTGTCAAAGGTGTCAAACTGGTATACTAATTTCACATAAAACAGCAGATAACTTGAAGATGTTGAGACTACTAATCAAGATCTTTGTATTATTTATTGTGGTATTTCTGGTTATCTATCAGAAATCATCAGAATTAATTATGGAAAACTTTTTCAATGCGTTGGTAATGGGCGAGGAAAACATCGAAATCCCCGGTCTGAATGATAATCCAAATACTTCGCCTAGTCCTGGAAAGTCCATTTTCTTTCTGGAAACTTCAAATTCGAAAGGGCATGGCTCAGTTGTTGCAATCACTGCGAGGCAAGCGTGTGCCGTGGAGTCTGCAGCGAGACTGAACCCTCATTCGAGGGTGTATTTGCTATTTATAGTACCACTGTACTTTCCCGAGGATTCTTGCGAGAGTACAGACTGCAGAATAATACGAGAATTGCTCAAGCATAAAAATGTTTTCTTCAGAACAATTGATCCTGGTAATTACACTATCAAAACTCCCCTGGAAGAATGGTTTAAAAGCGGTATTTTAAAGATGTCTTATTACTTGGTGGAGCACACCAGCGATGTGTTGAGGTTACTCACTCTGTGGAAGTATGGCGGAACTTACTTGGATTTGGATGTTGTGGTGCTGAGGTCGTTTGAAGACTTAGAGCCGAATTTCGGTGGAGACCAATGGGATAATTCAATTAACAGCGCTGTTTTGAATCTCGCCCACAATGGCTCCGGTCACCGATTTGCGGAACTTCTTTTGAGGTATTGTAATTTTTGACACCTTTGAAGACAAAGCTATTTTGACCATGATTTGTATGGAATTTAGGGATTTTAATATAATTTTGCTATCTAAGTGACTTATTTATCTCAAATTCTTTTATTTTTTATATATTTGTAAAATGAATTTTATTTTATAAATAGTGTCTACTGTATGAACTTTAAATCATTTATGTAGACTTTCCGTGTTGAATGTTAAGGGTTTCTTTATAATTACTTTACTAATGAATCTTTGTACAATTTTAAGAGGGTTTAATATATTGGCATATGCACCACCCCATCCAACAATACCATATTGTAACAAAGATTGTATTTTTAAATTATTGATTAAAAGAGTGATTCGGTTCTTACGAAGAGTTAGAGATCAATCGCAGTTAACTTTAAAAAATTTATTTGTTTCTTACAGGGAATCGGAGATCAGATAAAGCCTCAGATTAATCATTCGCCCGCTTATAGTGAAACCCTTTTGATCTATTGCATGGAACAAAAGCATTCAAAATTTTCGGTTCGGTTTTTGGTTTCACAATAAACGTGTAACGAACGGTTTTGGCTTGCGCTAGCGCTTGCAATTCTCGACCCGAGTACCTACGGCCCGTTGTATTACTGTAAACTGTAGCCTACTTCGTAATTGATAATCACAGAATAGAGTCAACTTTGAAAGAGTGATTCGTTTCTTACAAAGAGTTTGAGATCAGTTGCAGTCGACCTCAGAGTGGGATTCGTTTCTTAGTTACACTCAACATTGAAATATTGATTCGTTTCATACAGGAAATAAGAGATCAGTTGCAGTCAACTTTAGTAAAGTGATTAGTTTCTTACGAAGAACGCTTCCTCAACGGAGGATCACTTATTGCAGTCAACTTTGAAAGAGTGATTTCTTTTTTACGAATGAGTTTAACAGCTAACTTTGAAAGAGTATTTTGTTTCTTCCAGAGAGTTGAAAATCAGCTATCGCCCCCAAGCCTGGGACCACAATGGCCCAGGAGTGATCACGCGAGTGATGATGAGAACTTGTAATGTTACCAACGTCCGACACATGACACCAGATATCTGTGACGGTAAGACTTTAACAATTTTTACAATATGCCCAATTTTTGTAGGCAATTACGATTCGGATAGTTGGAGATCTACTGTACTTCCATAATTATTGTGTATGACTCTAAAACCGAAGTAATATTATGTAAAACAAAACTGATAAGCCCAATAATCAATATAAATTATTATTGTAGGTTTCAAAGTGTATCAGCCGTCAATGTTTTATCCGGTAACTTACACAAACTGGAGTATTCTCTTCGAAGAAGATCAAGCTGAGACTGTTTTAAACGAGATAAAATATTCATATGCAGTTCACGTATGGAACAAGCTGAGTCAAAACAGAATTATCTTTAATAAAACAACCCAACATGTGGCGTACTCCGTAATTGCCTCGGAAAATTGTCCCAATGTCTACAGTAAAAGCGGAGATACATTTTGAATGGAAAAAACTCTTAGATTCTCTCCGCTCTTTATTTATTTATCGACGGACTTATGCAGTCCATTCTAACAACGGTAAACACAATTTCTAATAAAAAATACAGGTATTTATCAAATAATATACAACTATATAAAATTAAAGCTAGAACAAAAAAAAATACTACCTCAAGACAAGATCCGGTCTATCATGTAGTCCTTAAATATAGCTTGATTAAATTGTTGATCACTGATCAAATCGGTTTTATCGGTTATTTCATGCAATCATGAAACTCTGTTTCCGAAAATTGATATGGAAAATGCAAAAACAATGCTATTATAGTGTGTTTAACACAATTATTCACCACAAAATGAGACATTTATACTTTTTTCATGAACAACATCAAATGAATGATTTTTTTATTCGATCAATTTAGATTGATCAATTTGTCCCATTCTCTAACGTTTTTGCAAAATGATGTAACCTTGTAAGATCGTCGTAAACAATTAAGTTTATTTTAGTTTTCTTTTAGTTTTAAAGCTGATTTTATATATTTATGTTGATTTATGTTTCAAGTATTGTATAAAAAAAATCAATTAACAAGCCAAACTGATTTTTTTGTGTGTCAATATAAATAACTCCTTTGACGTTACTACAAAGTTATGTCGTTACTTTTTCTGACAACTGTCATTCTAATCATGTTACATTTTAAAGACTAAAGTGATTTTTTCAATCTAAAAAGACTTGCACCAAAAAAGTCCAGATCTTGTCTCGAAGAACCGGCGGATCGGAACATTAAATGCCACTTGTTCCAGTAACGATGGTACATAATTAATGGCTTAATTAAAGCCATTCAGTAAATTAAACAAATATGGAGTCAATGTTATTTCTACGTTTTTGTAGACTTGATATTTTTAACATTGACTCCATTTCTCCGTAAGTGTAGTCTCCCCTCTCGAGGCCAATCGTCCATGCTACTTTTCTTAGCAGACGATGTTGCACCGATTCGGTATGATTTATCCGGCCTACATAGAAGGGAGACCAGATCACGGAGGCATATTCTAAAAGAGGACAAACATGTGAGCAATAAAGTGTTTTAACTGTGAACATATTAGTAAAGTCACTAGATGTCCTGCTAACAAAACCCAAGTGTCTTGTTAATCATAGTATCAATCTTTAGAGAAGCCTTTTAGCTCTATTGTATAGAACAAAACCATTTTAAACATTTTGGTTTGATTTTTAGTTTAATAACAAACGTGTAACAGACGGTTTCGGTTTGCGCTTGCAATAAGGAAGTTCATTTTTTATTTATTATTAGACTATTGAAATAAGTCAAAATTTTCATTTTTATGTTGTATTATCAGCGCTATGATTTTTCAAAGTTTTGTATTTCATTAGCTCAATCACAAATAACTATCGACGTGCTAATAAGCGACGTGATAACAATTTCTCTACATGGTTGTTTATCGTATTCACAATCACAATGGAACCTTCGTGAATTAAACGTCAAAATATTTACGTTTCGCGACGTATAATCCTGCTGCGCAATCACATATTTGAATTTCACCGGTGTAAATATGGAAAATATTCCAAAACTGCTATTTTTATTTATTTATTGTTTATCACGCTATTTATTGCATTTAGCCGAAGGCGGCGGTTGGCAAGCCAATGGTCAAGAAAAGCAGCCGCCATCGTAATTGTAATTTAATTTTCACTTTTTTGTATTATATACTCCTTACTATTTTGCAAATGCAATATATTGTATTATTTTTCTTAGTAAACGCCGACTTTTTGCCAATGAACTGTATTTATTTACGAGGACAAAAAAAACGAACCGACACGAGCGTTGACTTAGAGATTACACACGTGTTGACTTATGACTGCGATAGCTAAAGCATGTTCATTATTGTTCATTGTGATCGCCCAAATGCATAGCATGTTTTTAAGCACGTCGATTAGTTATTTGTGATTGAGCTACTGAAACTACTCCGCGTGTGACGTCTCAAGTTCTCTTCCGCTTCTTCTCGGTCAGTTCTGCCGATTGGTCCGTTGACGTGCCGTACGGAAATCTTTTACAGCTGTCTTGTCTTATCAACGATTGATTCATAAAAACTAATGACGTCGCTCGAAGATGTTCGTTTTTATCTAAATGTTTATAATTTTTTTAATGAAACTTTGCTGTACAATTTAATGAATCAAATGTACTGATGCAGTCCCCCAAGACTGGGGTATGATATGATGAGGGGGCAAAATCCAGTCTGTGTATATAATTATTAAATATTTGGGAAAATTTAAAATGTTCATTTTTAAGATTTAAAATTTCAATATAATGTGAAAAATAAAAATATATTGTTTTATTTTATTTTATAAGGTTGTATGGATAGGTGCGCGTGAATTGATTTGAGGTTAAATGAGAAAGATGGATTACAATTGAAGTTATTTATTGAGTAGATACACACGAGTTACATCCTTACAATTTTGTACAGAAGGAGTTTACAATAGCGAACACTTGGCAAGGAGCTGGTGGACGGGTGACACGAAATGCAAATATAAAAAGTGCATATTTTTTCGCTGCACGATGTTTAATTACTTGTCCTAGCTGACGTTGCATCGGATTACGCGTTGCGGGCCAAAATGGTGTTCGGCCCTGTCAACTTTACCGATGGTGATGTCCTCCACAAGATAGTTTTAAAAAAAGATACATACAATTTGAAGGTATTCGTCGATATAATTTCAAATGCATATATGTACCTCTTTAATTACAATTACACAAAATAGATACAATTATTTTTTTTGTTTTTTAATTTCTAATCTTCGCTATATAATTATTCTCTACGTGTGACGTCACTGAACTCCTAAACGGCTTAACCGATTTACGTGCGGTTTTCAGCGAAATGTAGATCTTTGCGCTGTTGTATATTGTTGTGCTATATTTAGTTATAAATGTGCTAAATTTGTTTTGTTTCTTTGTTGTTCTCAATATGTTTTTTTAATGTTAATACTATTTAAGTCCCGAATCGAGTTGTTGTAACTCCTGGAATGTAATTCATATGTATTATACTTGTAAAATACTTTTTGTTATATGATTTATGAATAAAAAAAATAATAAAAAAATGATAAAATAAAATATACACGTAAATTAGCGTCAATATACGTGCTATATCAAAGTATAGTAGAGTATAGGATCATAAGTTGGGGAACAGCATCTATAACCACTTAATCCCCTAAAAGTGACTCAAAAAATAATCCTTAAGATGGCGCTTTTATAATTTTTATTGAAAAATGCCATTTTTACATTTATTTTCAATGGAAATTTTTCAATACTAGTTTGCGGAAACTTTACACCATATCGATTGTAACAAATACCGTAACAATATAATTTGGGTCCTTTTCACAAAATGTTGTACAATACAAAAAAATACTCGTCTTATTTTTTGTTTTGTACACCATTTTGTGAAAAGGACCAAATGACCGTGTCCATCTTTACTTTTAGCCCACAATTTCATGTGATGTTTAGGTTTGATTTAGAAGGTAATAATATTTTATTGTCACATAACTATTTCATACTGATTCTTAACATTTCACATTGCAAACTGGCGTCCATGCAATAACTGCCAAAATTCGGTCAACCCTATTGCAATGGACTTCAGATCAGATATCCAGAAGCTACGATGCAGACACCAGGACGTGTACATCGGCTGGATAAGGGGACACTGCAGAATCCTTGGCAACGAAAAGGCTGACGAAAAGGCTCGGGAGGCCACGCTCAAGAAGACAGCCCCCGATTCCGCCGATTTCCCGCTCAGCTTTGTCAAAAGAAAAATTAGAAGCAGGACTCTTCAACTCTGTAACGATCGTTACTTGAGTGAACCTACCGGAACTATCACTAAAACGTTTTTACCTTCAATTTTCCATGCCTATGGTTTTAGGAGAATGCAGAAAGCTGGCTACGAGCTCACCCAGATTCTCACGGGTCATAGTGGGTTCATGAGCTACCTGCACCGCTTCAAGCTCTCCGAGATCGACAGCTGCTTATGCGACGATAAAACTCTATTTAAAATGTCCCTCACCTTTTGATGCATTTTCTCTTTTTCAGCTTTCAAAGACAACAGCTAGAGGCGCAATGCAGAAGCCTGGGTGAAGATCTTTGCGACATTCCATCGGTGATAGGTAATAAAGAACTCACACGAGAGGTAGTATTGTACATGGTCAATATAGTGCAGGCAATTGATAAAATAAACCAAAGTAGGGAACAAAATGCCGAACACTCCTCTAGTGGAACGGAAGGCCTGTTGATTGCTGCCAACAGGCCGGCTTCTCCTGAAGAGTTTTAAGTGGTTTCCTCTCCACATGAGCAATTGCTGAGAAGTTCCTGATTGGCCCACTCTAGAATATCCTTCCTGATCCCAACAGTTTAGCTAAAATAAAAGTAATATAATAGCAGAAAAATCCACTTTTGAAATATAAACCTTGTATATTATAAGCAAGGCAATTCCAATATAAAAAAAAACATCTCACATTATATACATTTTTCCGAGGTAGGTTTTTTTCATTTTATTAAAGCGAATAATCTTTAACTTTATTGTTCTTATTTTTAGAGTCAAAATCACTCGCAAACGAGTTAAAACGTATAAAAAATATATGTATATGTAAAAATCTAAGTAGTAAAATTTTTTTTTTTTAATTATTTTTTTAATACATTTCTAGGAAACTTTGCCGTATAATGGAATGCTCCAATTTTTACCGCTTGCAAGAAAACATTTATTGTATCTAATTTCCCGTAGGACTGAAGTACCTCATTCCACTCCTCCATGCGCCTTGTAGCTGCACGACGTGTTACTTACTCCTTTTATCTGTTATCTTACTCCTTTTTACTATTATTATTACTTTAATTTTTTAAATTTCATTCATCAACATCATCATCATTCCCTTTCCGCACCTTTTGGTGCATAGGACACTGCATTGGTAAGCCAATCGCACCGTATCTTGATAATTTTTTTGTTACATAAAGGTAAGATGAACAGTCTTACGCTTCAGATGCCAGTCCGGGGACTATGAAATATTCTAGTGTAAAAACGCATTTTTAAATAAATATTTCATGTCAACCATGTCGAAAATCGAACTCGAGACCTCTTGCATGGTAGACAAATGCACTGACCACTACACCACGAGGCCGACTTAATTAGTGTATTAATTCCATGTTTACACAATTTTTTTGACAATTTTCAAAATGTGCGAATAGGGGCTAGATTTCTCACCATCCATTGGCTCTGTAGCTGCAAGACGCGCTGTAATTAAGCTCCAATCTGTTATAATTTAAATTGATATTATTGGAAACGAGGAACTTCAATCCCAACCGTCCATGCGCTCTGTAGCTGCAAGGCGAGAAATGTATATATTGTACAGCGCCCTCGAGGTGATTTTTACAAAAATGGCGCTATATAAATAATCTAACTAACATACTTTAATTTCATTTGTAAAACCTTTTACCGTTACCTTTTTCCATATCCCCTCTATCCCACCTGCTGACAAGCCTCAATATAGAGGTTTAGCGGGTTATTCCTTTATAATTTTTTTTTTTAATATAAAAATATATAAAAAATGCTATTTGAAGCGTAGTGCTGATACTCGCATCATCATAACGTTAATTTGAATCGTCGTACAGGAGTACAGGAAAATGGGTCATTTTTCTATTGCATTCCCATATATTTCTTGTGTAATATGAAAAACGAAAATAACTCATGTATGAGGTGATGTGAAAGTCATTACCCTATCCGAAGATGCCTTAACGTTTGCAAATGGCGGCAAATGTTAGATTCTGCTTTGTCATTTGTGAAGTAAACGGATACAAAATAAACGTCAACGAGACAGGAATCGTTATTCTCCTCTAAGAACGCGGAAAAATTGTTTCGGTTTTTTTGCGGAAAAGAAGGGGCGTCTCTAACATTAGTGGGTAGATTATTCCACAATCGAGCGGCTACTACTGTGAAAGAGGAGGCAAGAAAATTAGAGCGATGACAGGGTATTAAAAAGGTTCTCTCGTTACTAGAACGAAGAGATAGTCCGTGATGTGAAAGAGGTTGGATAAACTCTCTCAGATAAACAGGCGAAGTGGGATTATTTAAAATATTGTGAAGAAATGATAAAATGTGAATGTTTCTTCTATGCCTGATACTGAGCCAGTGTAGTTGCGTGCGATACTCGGTAATGTGGTCAAATTTGCGAAGATCAAAGATATAACAAATACAAATATTCTGCAATCGTTCTAACTTATCAAGTAATTCAGAGTTAGCATCTGGATAACATACATCCGCATAGTCAAAGAGTGGATGAAGAAAGCTCTGGACTAATGTTTGCCAAGAAATTTTGTAATCTTTTAAGTGAGTGCAAACTGCTATAAAGTTTACGACTAACTTCGTTAACCTGATCATGCCACCCTAAATAGTTATGAATGATAATACCTAAGTTTTTGACTGAAGTCATGAATGGAATTTCTGTACCGTCTATTTTGAAAAGAAAGTGTGGAAAAATTCACTTTTGAATACATTTGTTTACTACCAAAAAGTACAATTTTGGTTTTTGCTGTTCATGTTTTTTTGTCCATGAAGAGATATGGTCGAGTGCAAGTGACATTACTCTATGTGTTTCAACAATGTCAACGGGTTCAAAATGAATATACAATTGCAAATCATCGGCATATAAATGGTACGAACAGGGGAGGTTTTTTGTTATTGGATTGATAAAAAGGGAAAATAAAAGTGGAGAAAGTACCCCCCTTTATGGCACACCGGCAGTAAGATCAATATAATCTGAAAAGACATCTGCCATTTTAATGCATTAACGACAGCCACGTAAATACGTTGAAAACCAATTTATCACGGATGAAGATAGATTTAAGGACTTAAGTCTAGCGAGAAGCAAATCTAAATCAACAGAGTTAAAAGCACTACTTAAATCAAGTAGGACCAAAAGCGTTCGACGTTTATCATTCATTACTTGTCTAATATCGTCAGTTATTTTAACTAAGACGGTAGTAGTTCTGTTTTATCCCGAAAACCAGATTGCAGAGGATCAAGTTGATTATGGTGTGTCAGATAACAGTTAATCAATCGGCGGTCTTTACGGAGAATTTTGGGATTAGAAAACATGCGGTTCCAACAGGATGGATCAACGGCGCATACTGCACCAGCCACAACCAATATTCTGAGGGCTGTATTTCCGGGTCGCTTAATCTCTCGTTTCAGTGATTTTCACTGGCCGGCAAGATCACCTGATTTAACCGTTCCTGACTTTTTACAAAAAAGCTTTCTCAAGTCGAGAGTCTTTGTTAACAAATCTCAGAATCTTGGAGCTCTCAAAGAGAATATCCGTCAAGAATGCGAGAACCTAGCGCCGAAAGTTCTGGAAAGAGTGAAGGAAAAGGCCATAAATCGGACCCGTGTGGTCATCAATTCTGGCGGCGGCCCCTTGGCCAATATCATTTTTTAGACTTAATGGAAAAAAGTTAAGATATCAAATAAACACAATCCAAAACATAGAATTAAGAATAGTCCGGAAACCGCATACGCGCATCAAACAGAAGGTGACTAAACTACTCTGGAAGGAGTAGTTTTACGTTTTGACCCATTAGTTTCTTTGCAGACGTCGCTCAGTACGCAGCTCCCAACTCGAATTTAACTATGCCGTGTTATGTCGTTTTAAAGTGTAAAAATACTGCAGGGAAATTAAAGGAACAGGATGGGATTACATTTCATGTGTAAGTAGCAAATGTATTACTTAAAAATTGAATTATTTTTTCATATGTCAGATTGTCAAGAAAACAAAATAGATATTTTGTTAGTGTTTCCAGAGTAGTCAATTTTTTTACGCTACTTTGCTCATGTAATGAGAGAACTAATTAAAATTTGACCTCCTGGATTTAACAACGCCGTAATGGACATTCGACCGACATTATCTTTGAAACATTAAAGATTGTTTAACATGACATAAAAATATCCGTTTTGTATAAAATAAAAATTGTTTTATTTTTTAAGTCCAAAGTTCATTAATTAAATTACTTTTATTAAATGACCCTTTACGTATCTACTCTGTTGTGTCAACAAATGTTTCTGCGTATACAAAAAAAAAATTGAGAATTTAACAAATTGCTTTTTTTTAAAAATATCTACATTTGTGTTATGATTATATTTTTCGCGATCTGGCAACATTACGCGGGGACTTCACGCAAGCGCGCGGTGAAAGTGGGGCAAAGTGGGGGGGATTTTTGGACACAGTCCGATGTATTCAAATATGATTCTACGCTCCTTCCGGACTAGTCTTATTTCTATGATCCAAAAACAGAATTAAAAAAAAAAAAAAAAAAATACAGTCACAGAACATCGGGTGACAAATTTTGCGCCACCTTGTACTTGGAAGTTTTTGACAGTTAATTCAGGACGATAATAATATATGAAATATTATTTTTTTGGAGATCAACAAAACATGATTGTTGCATTTTGTTAGAAAATATTGTGAAATCGGTTTACGTTCATTCTCCCAGAGGCCAGTTCGCATTGGAAATTCGACCGGGATGCACACGAAATAAAAATAATATATTTTGCCACGCTTTCAGTTAGCAATTTTTGATATTCATTTTGAAAATTTACTTAGAAAATTCAATTAAAAAAAAATAAAAAACTAGTTGCCGATGTTCGTAAAAAAATTATGCTTAGTTTGAGTGACAAGTTTCCTTTTTAAAAATAAATTATTTAAATTTTGCGATTAAAATTTAGTGCAAAAAAAATATTTTTACTAGCGTTTTTAAGTGACAAATATTGCAATTTTAATATTTTGTGATTTGATCGGGAATCGAACCCTGCATACACGTGAATGTGGAAAACGCTACACCACGTTTTCCGCCAAAATTAATCCATTTGAATAGCGTACACGCTATTGCGCAACAATTTGTAATATCAAAGAGTCGAAACATGAGTGTTTAATTAGATAAATTCATCATCATCAATCCATTTTCGCACCTAATGGTGAGTAGGGCACTGCATTGGTACACCAATCGCATCGTATCTTGATCGTTGTCGGGAACCCGAGACCTCTTGCATTGCAGACAAACGAGCTGACCATTACGCCACGAGGCCGTCAAACGCATTAATAATGAAACAAACTTTAAGTCAGTATAATAAGTCAAAATAAAAATAATTATCCTCTCGTTTTATAAAAATAATGTTTTGAAAATAAATCATTTATTTACGGGAGCAGTTAGTAAATACAACCACCCGGGCTTACAAATGCATTCAAGATCTGGCCGTCAATTGAACCGGAAAATCCAGTGCGTGGGTAAACGTCTCCTGACGTATTTTTTATTGTTATTGCACAATCATTGTACAATTTTAATGTGTTTTTAATTAATTTAATCTAAAGTGTTACAAAGTGAATGTCGGTGTGATTTTAGTAAAATTAAAAATAATACAACGTAAGGTCGGTTTAATATAAGTGAAGATAAAAATAATATAACGTAAGGTCGGTTTAATATAAGTGAAGATAAAAATAATACAACGTAAGGTCGGTTTAATATAAGTGAAGATAAAAATAATATAACGTAAGGTCGGTTTAATATAAGTGAAGATAAAAATAATACAACGTAAGGTCGGTTTAATATAAGTGAAAATAAAAATAATTACCTTTTGAAATTTCTAATAAACATGTGTTATAAAAATAACTATATAATTTATTCCGGGCGCGATTAATTTTTTTAAAGTGCTAAAGAATACGGAAACAGCAACAGGAAAGGTGAAATAGCAGTCAAGTAGAAGACAGCAGTATGATAAAACTCAATTATTATTATTAGATTTGATCTGGGTTTTTATGTTTTTTGTGATTTATTTCTATTTTCAGGTTTTCGTATTGAAAATATTTTTTTTATATATATCTCGTTCTTAATCTATTTTTACAGGTTCTAGTCTGATAATTTTTTTTTTTCATGTTTTTCGTGCGTTCTCTCTTTTTACAGGTTTTCGTACGGTAATTATTACTTTTTAATTGTTTTTCGTGCTTTTATCTTTTTACAGGTTTTCGTATGGTAAATAATTTTTTTTTGAATGTTTTTAGCGCTTTTTTCTCTTTACAGGTTTTTGTAAGGTAATTATGTATTTTTCCATTCTAATGACATTTTTTTAAGTTATCGCATAACAAAATATAATGTTGCCCGTACCTATCTACATAAAACATATATCAAGTTTATTTTTACTCGCCAACAAACTCTTAAATCTATCATGTACTTATGTCTTTTTTTACTGGTTAAATAACCTAATAAATATTATCAAACAAAAACTCATAAAGGTGATTCTAAACGAAAATATTTAACTATGAAAAATATGATTTTTACGTTGATTTTCAACGGAAATTTTACAAACCTATTTTCGGAAACTTTACACTATATTGATTGTAACAAATACCATAACAATATAATTTAGATCCTTTTCATAAAATGGTGTACAAAATTAAAAAAAAACATATTATTTTGTACACTATTTTGTGAAAATTACCTAAATTATATTGTTATGGTATTTGTTACAATCAATATAGTGTAAAGTTTCCGGAAACCAAGTTTTGTAAAGTTTCCATTAAAAATAAACGTAAAAATACCAATTTTCAATAAAAAAATATAAAAACGTCATTTATGAGTAATTAGTTTCACATTTTCGTTAAGAATCACCTTAACTCTCGAATGAAAATAATCAAATATGTATTTTATCATGGTTTTTTACCTCTTTGAGAAAAATATTTTTTCCTCAGTTTTATACGTTTCATAATCACATTTTTTTACACGCGATACGTAGAAATTTTTGATTCTCGGTTACGGCTAAATTTATCGACGGTGATTGATATATTCTCTTTGAATGGTTTAACGGAACAATTGTTACGCGAGAGTTCCGGATACGTCAAATATGAAGAAGCAAATTTTCTTGTCAAAAAAGTGTGATACTTCATCATGCACGCACGCCGATTATTCCTACTCTTGACATGTCCATCTTCGACTATTCGATGGATTCGATCGTACCATGTCTTTCTCGGTCTTCCTTGTTTTCTACATCCATCAACATTCGCACCGTAGATCCTTTTAGCAATTCTTTCGCTGTCCATTCGCTCTACGTGATACAGGATAATTTAAATTGTTAAGTGCAATGCGAGAGATCCACGAAACGCAAGGTAAGCAATTTTTTTAATTCTAGTAAAGTAACAAATTATCAAAAAGTTTATTTCAGGACATTAGTTTTAAATAATATGATACATAAATAAAAGGACAAATATAGTAACTTACTGAGTTAATACGTATATTCTGAAGTTAAAAGTATTCAAGAAATTCATCATAATTTTGAAGTATGTAAAATTTCATTTCATTAATATTAATTTTCAAACAAAAATAACTTTCAGTATAAGCACTCCCTGTGAATATTGGAAAACCAATTGAAAGACCTTGAGTCGTTAGGTTCGAATCCTAACAAAACTTTTTTAAACGAGTTGACAGCAGGCGATAGCTGATGTGAAAGCCATATGCTCCAACTGTAAAGCGGAAACATAGTGATGATTGTTGAAAATTTTTCCGGTTCGATTCCCGACTAAACCTTTTTTTGCAGAATTTTAAAGCTGATACAGACCTCAAGAGGCTATTTATGGATGCCATATACTCCCAACTTTGAAAAGATGATTGTTGAAAATCGCTGGGTTAAATTTCCGACAAAATCTTTTTTTATAGTAGTTTAAAGCCGATAGAGATGTCTAAAGGCCTTTTGTGAAATATGCTCCAAATGTAAAGCAAAAACGGAGTGATGATTGAAAATTTCTGGGTTCGATTCCCGACTAAACCTTTTTTTGCAGAAGTTTAAAGCTGATAGAGACGTCTAGAGGCTGTTTGTGGAAGCCATATGCTCCAACTGTGGAGCGGACATGGAAAGATAATCGTTGAAAATTGCTGGGTTAGATTCCCGACAAAATCTTTTTTTACAGTAGTATAAAGCCGATAGAGATGAGAGCCAAGAGAGAGAGATAGAGATATCTAGGAGCTGTTTGTGGAAGTCATATGCTCCAACTGTGGAGCAGACATGGAGTGATGATTGTTGAAAATCGTTTGGTTTTATTCCAAACAAAAACTTTTTTACTGCATTTAAAAGCCAAAATAGACGATAAGCGACGACAAGAGATTGTTTGTGGAAGTCATATGCTCTAACTACAGAGCGGACATGGATTAAAAATATTTTGGTTAGAAGTTTAAATCCGATAAAGATGTATAGAGGCCGTATTTGGAAGCCGTATATTCCAACTATAAAACTAAAATAGAATCATGATTTTCAAAAATCGTTTGGTTCGATTCCTAACAAAAGTATTTTTTTTAAACAAGTTTACAGCAGGTGACAGCCGATGTGGAAGCCATATGCTCCAACTGTAAAGCGGAAACGGAGTAATGATTGTTGAAAATTTCTGGGTTCGATTCCCGACTAAACCTTTTTTTGCTGGAGTTTAAAGCTGATAGAGACGTCTAGAGGAAGTTTGTGGAAGCCATATGCTCCAACTTTGGAGTGGACATGGAAAGAGGATTGTTGAAAATCGCTGGGTTTGATTCCCGACAAAATATTTTTTACAGGAGATTAAAGCCGATAGAGATGTCTGGAGGCTGTTTGCGGAAGACATATGCTCCAACTGTAAAGCAGAAACGGAGTGATGATTGTTGAAAAATTTCTGGGTTCGATTCCCGACTAAACCTTTTTTTGCTGAAATTTAAAGCTGATACAGACGTTTAAAGGCTGTTTGTGGAAGCCATATGCTCCAACTGTGGAGCGGACATGGAGTGATGATTGTTGAAAATCGTTTGGTTCGATTCCTAACAAAAGTATTTTTTTTAAACAAGTTTACAGCAGGTGACAGCCGATGTGGAAGCCATATGCTCCAACTGTAAAGAGGAAACGGAGTAATGATTGTTGAAAATCGCTGGGTTAGATTCCCGACAAAATCTTTTTTACAGGAGTTTAAAGCCGATAGAGATGTCTGGTGGCTGTTTGTGGAAGCCATATGCTCCAACTGTGGAGAGAACATGGAAAGATGATTGTTGAAAATCGCTGGGTTAGATTCCCGACAAAATCTTTTTTACAGGAGTTTAAAGCCGATAGAGATGTTTGGTGGCTGTTTGTGGAAGCCATATGCTCCAACTGTGGACAGAACATGGAAAGATGATTGTTGAAAATCGCTGGGTTAGATTCCCGACAAAATCTTTTTTACAGGAGTTTAAAGCCGATAGAGATGTCTGGTGGCTGTTTGTGGAAGCCATATGCTCCAACTGTGGAGAGAACATGGAAAGATGATTGTTGAAAATTGCTGGGTTAGATTCCCGACAAAATCTTTTTTACAGGAGTTTAAAGCCGATAGAGATGTTTGGTGGCTGTTTGTGGAAGCCATATGCTCCAACTGTGGACAGAACATGGAAAGATGATTGTTGAAAATCGCTGGGTTAGATTCCCGACAAAATCTTTTTTACAGGAGTTTAAAGCCGATAGAGATGTCTGGTGGCTGTTTGTGGAAGCCATATGCTCCAACTATGGAGAGAACATGGAAAGATGATTGTTGAAAATCGCTGGGTTAGATTCCCGACAAAATCTTTTTTTACGGTAGTTTATAGCCGATAGAGATGTCTGGTGGCTGTTTGTGGAAGACATATGCTCCAACTACGGAAGGCGGACATGGAGTGATGATTGTTGAAAATAGTTGGTTCGATCCCAACAAAATCTTTTTTAGTGGAGTTTAAAGCCGATATCCGATAGAGACGTTAAGAGGCTGTTTGTGGAAGCCGTATGCTCCAACTGTGGAGAGGAAACAGACTGATGATTGTTGAAAATTTCTGGGTTCGATTCCCGAAAAAACATATTTTTTACAGGAGTTTAAAGCTGATAGAGACGTAACAAGACTGTTCATGGACGCCATATGCTTCAACTTGGAATGTTAAATGTGTTATATTTTTATTTTATCCAGTTTAACAAAAAGAGGTTAAATTGAGGTCTAGAGGATGATCATTTTAATAACACCTCTGTTACTAGAATTTTTACATTGATAATTGTTATATGAAAAATATCTCATGAGAGTTTAATTTAATGATTTAGGCATAGTAAAATATTATTTATTTATTTACAACATACCTCATAAATAATTTATTACATACAATGACACAGCTTATAGTGACACAACTGGAAATGACGCGTGCCTGTGAGTTCGCCCTGACTCAGAAGAAAATTACTGCAAAGTCTATAGCAACTATAATGCAATTATGCAGGGTTTCTTGTCATTCTCAAGTCGATACTAATTAAATTTGTAGATATTTAAGCAACTTTTCTTAGATGGTAATTTTGATATTTCGGGGCTGTATTTCTAATGGAATGGTTATCATTATTTGTGTTTCGATTTGGAATTCACTTTTATATTTATGGGTTTGTAGTTTGGTTTTCACCAATGTCAAATTCGGTTTAGAGGTTTGCCTAATTTTGTAGTATGGTGTAATTTGACATTGGGATAATCATTGATAGCAGTTAATTCATATTTAAAAATCGCGAAATAAATATTTTTTTACAAACAACACACTTTTTAAAATTAGTTTCGTTCTTTCTTTGATGTGTGAAACAAAAAACAAAGACTTGTGGTCTAGACTGGTTTCGGGTATGCGGAGGGAGCTTTCAATGATTATATTAATGTAGTCGGATATTTAAAATGTTGATTTTCTATTACTAATGTGGTTTAGTTAGAAAATTTATATAGAAATATAAACCTTTATGTAAGTTTGATTTGCTCCGACCAATGGAATGGGATACAAATGGTTTTACTGTTGACACTTGATGCTCGAAGCAAATGATGTTTTTCTTTGCTCAATTATATTTATTCTAGATTCCTGATGCTTTTATGCAGCCATTGGAGCGAATTTTTTTACTGAAAGTATCCTATGTGTAATCTTTTTCTGTATAGATATTTTTAAAGCTGCTCATTTATCTTTCTACTTAACAATATTTTATGTTTGTTTTAATTCATGATTTACAACTGAATTATGTTTTCTTCTAGATTCCTGATGCTTTTAAACATATGCGTTTCCTTATCTGAAACCGTACTTCAATTACTTAATCATTAAAGCAAATTAGATAATTTTTTTACTGAAATAATCCCATGTGTTCTCTTTTTATGTATAGATATTTTTGAAGCTGTTCATTTATTTTTCTACTCAACATAATTGTATGCTAGTTTTAATTCATAATTAACAACTGAATTACTTTTCTTTCAGGTTGATTCTCCATATCAGTGTTACTAATAAATAATGTTTTTCTACAGGTATTTAAAACTTTAAACGTTTTTGTTTTTCATCCAAATATCCACTATTGATACTTGAACTGTGTACACACTATGTTTTACCTTAGATTTAAGGCTTTTAAAGTACATTTTTACCATGCATTACTCTTATATTTTATTGTATTTTATTTTTAGATAGATTAGAATTGGACACTTATTTTTGCATATGTATTTAAGGTGCTTTCCCTAAATTTTACATTCTTAATTGTTTTTTTTTTGTGTTTTGTCAATATGTTAATAATATTGATGCTATTGATTATTGCTCATTTATCTTTCTACTCAACAATATTGTATGTTAGTTTTAATTCATAATTAACAACTGAATTATGTTTTCTTCTAGATTCCTGATGCTTTTAAACATATGCGTTTCCTTATCTGAAGCTGTACTTCAATTTATACTTTATCATTAAAGCAAATTAGATAATTTTTTTACTGAAATAATCCCATGTGTTCTCTTTTTATGTATAGATATTTTTGAAGCTGTTCGTTTATTTTTCTACTCAACATAATTGTATGGTAGTTTTAATTCATAATTAACAACTGAATTACTTTTCTTTCAGGTCGATTCTCCATATCAGTGTTACTAATAAATAATGTTTTTCTACAGGTATTTAAAACTTCAAACGTTAAAGTTCTTCAGATAATACTTTGTTTTTCATCCAAATATCCACTATTGATACTTGAACTGTGTACACACTATGTTTTACCGTAGATTTTAAGCTTTTACTGTACATTTTTACCATGCATTACCGTTATATTTTATTGTATTTTATTTTTAGATAGATTAGATGTGGACACTTATTTTTGTATATGTATTTGAGGTGCTTTCCCTAATTTTTTTTGTGTTTTGTCAACTTGTTAATAATATTGATGCTATTGATTTGCTATTAACCTATTGATGTGCTATTTAATGCTATTGATGTTCTTAATAATCAAGTAATACGACTAATGTTTTTTAAATACTTGTTTTGTTTTCAAAATAATGTAACGAGGAAAAGGTTTAACTCATCTCCTCTGATTACCTGCGGTGTCGAGGCTTTACACAAGCAGCATTGTCCAGTTTCGGGGTAGCAACCTTGCGCCTCGTCGGAATTCGGAATGTGGCCTGGGGTACGCGACCAAAAACTCAGGTAATAATGCCAAAAGTTATCAGATTTTATTTTACGGAAATACCACATTGTAAAACGAGGCTAGCACAGAGACATGCATATTTTATAGGTCCAATAATTTTTTATTATTTTTTTACTGATAATATTTCATTAATCCTACACTTTCAAAATTTTCCTCATTTTAAAAAACACGCACTATCCTGGATTCAAACTAAAGATATTAACTTTCTACGATATATAGGGAATATTTTTTTTTTCTTTTTTAATTACTTAAAAATAAAAAAAAGTACCTCCTTATCGTTTTCAGAATATTTTCTTTTCTCTTTCTTATATTATACAAAAATATTATAAGACGATCATCTTACCTTTATGTAACAAAAATTATCAGGATACGCTGCGATTGGTGTACCAAATGCAGTGCCCTATGCACCATTAGGTGTGGAAAGGTAGTGATGATGATTAAGATTATTTCACTTTTGTAATTCCTAAATTTTTATTATGATGATTTTGATGTTTCCCTCATTTTTATTTTTATGTAAGTATCGTATTATCAGCGCTATGATTTTTTTAAGATTTATATTTCTGAAAAAACTCTGCGTGTGACATCAGAGGTTTTTCTCTGTATATTCTTCCGATTGGTTCATTTGCGGAAAGCAAACCGGATACCTTCCCAGCTCTCATGTCATTGGTTGGTTCATATGAACCAATGACGTTGTTCAAAGTAGTGCGTTTTTATTTAAATATTTTTCGTACATTTTCAAGAAACTTTGTAGCACAATTTAATGCTCTTATTTTAACAGCGCGCAAGAATTTTTTTTATCCAATTTCCTATAGGGCTGAAGTTCCTCATTAAGGTGATTCTAAATGAAAATATAAAAATAATTATTCATAGATGGCGCTTTTGTAATTTTTTATTGAAAAATGGCACAAAAATAAGATAAATAATTTTTCTTTTTGTACACCATTTTATGAAAAGGATCTTAATAAATTATATTGTTATGGTATTTGTTACAATCAATTTAGTGTGAAGTTCCGCAAACCAAGTTTTGCAAAATTTCCATTTAAAATAAACATAAAAATGGCATTTTTCAATTGCAATTAAAAAAATTATAAAAGCGCCATCTATGAATAATAAGTTTCATATTTTCGTTTAGAATCACCTTAAACTTATGCTCAAACTGGAATATTTAAATTTAAAATATTTTCAATCAATTTAAATAAAATAATTTAATGAATTTTGATATCAAAAATGTGATTTAATGAAATGTTTATATGAGTACATAGTTTTAAGATCTTAAATAGCATAAATCATAATGAGAAAATACTTCTTTCACAAAATTTATCTTCTATTATAAATAAATTTTTAAAATCATGGTATTCAGACCAAGAAGATACTTTTTCTTACACACATCTGCACCTTCATTGTGCAAGAGTCACTGCATTGATTCACTAATTATTGTCTATCATTTGTGAATTGAAACAATTGTTTTTTTCTCTTTTTTTTATAGTTCACCAAAGCGCAGATTACTCCTGTCGAGAGATGTCCCGTTTTGTCCTTCACTCTAAGAGATCTTGTGAGGCGGTCTCTACGCGAGGCTTAATTGAAGAGATGAATCAAACAATCTTAATACTTAACCATGCTTAATATGCATTTTTAAATATTTCAATATTAAAGATTATCCTTTCGTTTAAATAGTCAATACAAAATTACGTTTAAAAACATAACTTCCTTGAGGTCTTCAAGTAGGGTCCGCATGTAGTAGTGTAGACATGAACAACCTTTTAGACCGCGAGAACCTGATGCCTTGTAAACTGGACAAATGCGGTTAGGGTATGGGAACCATCCATAGTACCTGCAATATTATTAAAGAAATATGCAATTGCCCTATGTCTCCCTATATCATTAATCTTGCAACATTCATTTGGGACCGGAGAATTGCCATCGGGATGGAAGAGAGCAACTGTTGCATCCATTTTCAAGAAAGGCGACAATCTGGACCCCATAAACTACAGACCCATAAGTCTTACTTGTATCATCTGTAAGTGCATGGAGAAAGTTATTGTCAAAAATTTAAGGGAGTTTCTACAGAAGGAGCAAGAGATCTACTGTCACCAATTTGTTACAATGTTCAAATATGATATTTGGACTGAGGAGTATGAAAATCACAATCCATTGGATGAACTAAACCTTGACTTTGAAAAAGCATTTGATCGTATTCCAATAAAAAGAAGTCGGAGCACATGGATATCCTTTGGTAAGCTACTAAGATGGATTAAAGCTTTCCTGAACAATCGTATCATTCAAATAAAATAGGCAACACCTTACCTACAGATCACAATGTACTTAGCGGAGTTCCACAAGGTTCAGTCCTTGGCCCAATCCTCTTAATCCGGTACATTAATCATCTCAAAATAGCCATAAAATCTCAAATCAGATGATACCAAACTGTTTGCAAACCCCCTTCTATACTCTGGACGACTCCGGGATTCGGACCACATCAATGAATGGAACAAAAACCGGCTAAACTCGCTAAACGCTGAAAAATGTACTGTTCTTCACCTAGGCAAAAACAACCCTTTGTATACTTATCTTTTGGGTAGTGTCCAACTCAAACATCAAAAAGATCACGGCATAATCATATCGATGGATTTAAAATGGGAAGTTCACGTCACATCTATTGCCAAGAAAGCCTGGTAAATAATTTAATTGATTAAAAAGGCATTCCAAAATATTACTCCAGAGATATTTCTTAAAATATACAAGACCTATGTTAGACCTTTATTGGAGTACGGTATCAAGTATAGAGTCCTTACTTTACTAAAGACATCGAGCTATTGAAAAAAGTTCTAAGATGTGCTACAAAAATCCCTAAATTACTCATAAAGATGCCTTACCACGGGAGATTAAAAGCATTGGACTCACATCATTAGAAGAACAACAGAAGAAAAAGGACTTGATAGAAACTTATAAGATAATAAATAATTGCTATGACCAATGTTTTCAGAAAATTGTTTTCAGGCGTTGCCTAGTAGGTGAATTGGTTCAGCCGGATGAATCTCACCCCATGATAAAGTTTTCAGCTCTTTTACTCAACAAAAGTCAACAGACAGAAGAGTTGAGGAAATGTGGATGTTCAAACATAAGTGGAATGGTAAATGTTACAGTGTGTAAAGTGGCCACTTAAACCAGTCAACGACAGGTCATGAGCCTTCCATGTTCCTTCTCAAAAACGTTTTCCCTCTCTGTTGCAACAAATTTAGATCTGAATAACTCGCCAGGGAGGAAATCCAGCCAGTCTGCAAACATTTGGAGATACTCAAAACATTGTTGAATCAACTAACTAGTAAAAGGAGAAGTATAAAAATTGGAAAATTGTTTTCAGGCGTTGCCTAGTAGGTGAATTGGTTCAGCCGGATGAATCTCACCCATATGTGATAAAGGTTTCAGCTCTTTCACTTAACAAAAGTCAGCAGATGGAAGAGTTGAGGAAATGTGAATGTTCAAACATAGGCGGAATGGTGAATGTTACACAGTGTGTAAAATGACCACTTAAAGCAGCCAATGACAGGTCATAAGCCCTGTAGGTGCCTGGATTTCTATATTAACTTCTCTTAAATGTTCTTCATCTCTGTTGTAATATGTTAATATAAACAGCTCCCCAGGGAGTTGAATCCAGTCCTTGTCTACAAAAATTTGGACAAACTCAAAATATTGTTGATAAATTACCGGGTCCATGAAGAAGTATAGAAATTGAAAAAATAATATTTTCAGGCGTTGCCTAGTATGTAGGTGAAATAATTCAATTAGATGAATCTCACCCGCATAAATAAAGGTTTCAGCTCTTTAACTTCACAAACATCAACAGATGAAAGAATTGAAGGAATATAGATGTTCAAATATAGGCAGAATGGTGAATGTTACACAGTGTGTAAAGTGGCCACTTAAACCAGCCATTGACAGGTCATAAGCCCTGTAGATGCCTGGACTTCTATATTACCTTCTCTTAAATGTTCTTCATCTCTGTTGTAATATGTTAGTATAAATAATAGATTAAATTTTGGCGTATTTTTATTATTTTTTTTTTTATTTTGTTATTTTTTATTTTATGATCAATATATTATATTGTGATATCTTTTACTGTTTCGTGAACTGAAAATAAATAAATAAATTTAATGAAATTTTACATTCTTTATTCATTATTCCATATCCGCTCCCTAGTTGGAGCATATGGTGTCGTCAAAGATCCTTTAAGCATCTCTGACGGCTGCCAGCTCCTGTGTATCCTCCCAAGTCAGGCTCCCGTCCCGTCATTCTGACACGAACAGTCAGCAGTGGACGTCCAGGACGTCGAGAACCTGATGCCTTGTAAAGTAGGCAAGTGTGGTTAAGGCTCTCAGGAGGCATCTGCAGCACATGGCCAAGCCAACCGTATCGCCTCCGCTTAATGACAGCTGTCATCGGAGTTTGCTGCGTCCGTTCTCTTATTACTTCATTCCTCACAAAGTCAAACCACGCACACCTTAGATTCTTCTGACATCTATTCTCAAAACTCAAGAGTTTTGCTGTTTTCGGCCCTAGTGAGGTGCCACAGTTCGCATCTGTACAGGAGAATAGGTGTTATGCAGGCGTTATATAGGCGGCACTTGGTAAAATAATTTAGTCAGATGAATCTCACCCGCATCATTAAAGGTCTCTGTTCATTTACTCAACTAAAATCAACAGATGGAATGGAAGTTATATGTATATTTAAACATGGGCAGAATGGTGACTTTTACACGGCGTTTAATAAATGAAAAATCATAGGCTCAATAAATGCCTAGACTTCCATGTTATTCTAGAGAACAATGTTATTTAGGAACGTATTAAAATGAATATTTGTTGTATTCAAAATGTCTTCCTATATAATATTTAATTATTCATTTTACATAAACGGCATAAATTGCCTTCAACATATATTGAACATAAATATGAAAAAAAAAATACATAAATAAAAACATAACAAAAAATTATAAAATTGCATAACTATAACAATAGCAACAAGTAGGTATAATAGGTAGTAGGTACATAAGCAACCAAAAATATTAACGAAATAAATACAAAAATATGAAAAAACAAAAAAAGGAAAAACATTTTTAAATATAAAGAAAAGTTTAAAAATAATATTGCGAGAGAAAAAAAGAAATCAGACTCGTTTTATAACTATCAAGTCCAGAACCAAATATATCAGCCTTGTCCTCATACTGATTGCCATATCTATGGAGCCTAGGGATAGGCGAGTGCGTGTGATAGTTGGTTCTAGAACTTGCAGAACAAAAAGGAGATCTGTGGCGGGTATGTCGACCAGGTACACGGAAACACACCAACTCCGGCAAATCTGGACAGCCAATTAATGAATTGATCACCTTGAAAAGTAATATTAGGTCAGTTAGGATTCTTCTATCAGAAAGTCTTTAAATATTTGCTGAAGACAACAATTGATTATAATTAAATAAAGCAGCTGGAATATGAAGTTTAAAATAAATATATTTCAGAAATTTCTTCTGGACGCGCTCGAGTGAATCAGAATGTACACAATAATGGAGCGACCGGCGACCAGACTGGAGAAATATATTCTAAACGACTTCTAACCAGGGAGCAATAAAGTGACTTGATTGGTGCGATACTTTCAAATTTATTAGTAACCCTACAAATAAATCCCAACATACTTAGCGCCTCATTTGAAATCCTGTCAATATGTTTGATAAATGTAAGTTTATTATTGTAAGTCTTTTATCAAAGAAATGATTTCAGTAAAACATGTCATAGCATATTTCATATCTCCGTTTAACCTAAAGAGAGATTAAGGTGATTTTAAATGAAAATATGACACTAATTATTTATTGATGGCGCTTTTATAATTTATTGAAAACTGCTATATTTAGGTTTTTTTCCGATGGAAATTTTACAAAACTTGGTTTGCGGAAACTTTACACTATTTGACTGTAACAAATACCATAATAATCAAATTCTTTTTAGTCCTTTTCACAAAATGGTGTACAAAACAAAAAATAAGATAAGTTATTTTTGGATTCGTACACCATCTCACCTGTAGGCACATATTGTCTTAAATAATTTTGATTTAATTATTAATTGAATCAGCATTCTGTTATTAGTGTTACACGATTTTATTATTTTACGAGAACACTACTTCACTATGAATCATATAATGGAAAGTAACCACTCATGCCATAATCAAACTCTTAACTCCCTGCACCAAGTAAGTAACAGAGGCTGTAACATGAATAATCTCAAAATAATAGAAAGTCACGAAAAGTTTAACTGTCGGAACAATTTAATGAATAATCACGCAGTTAATCACCCCTCGTCTTAATTGACAATGTTCCCTTGGCAGTGTGATACTGGACCTTCCTCACTTCACTTGCCACCCCCGTAGACATGGACCCCCATCTGTCAACACCTTAGCCGAGTATCAAATCTTAGTTTTAATTATTGCAACATCTACTATGTGCTAGATTTTAAGAACCAAATTTAACTTAATATTATTTCCCATCATTGATCATGTTTCCGTATCCGTACTTTGGACAGCTATTCGTATTTATGCTCACACCTTAGATAACCACCCTACTGCTTTAGGTTCGATCACTGATTCATTTGTTTGTTTTTTGTATAGATTCTATGATGACACTGAACAATATTATGTGTGTACTATATTAGTTTTATACCTATCTGCCGTCGTTGGGAGGAGTGCTTTCCTGAGACTAGCAGTATTTTTGGAAAATAATAAAATCGTGTAACACTAATAACAAAGTTTTATTTTTGTTAGAATTAATTTAGATCATTTGAATAATTAAAATACATTGAATTTTACATATAACTCCATTCCTAATTTAAATCTCGGTCCAACTGGATAATTGTTGTGCATGTTTTAAGTGCCTTAGAAAAACTCTCCGCTTTTATTATAGACATTAGGGCAGTTTTCTGAAGCCAGTTTAGCGTACGCAACCAAGGGCTCTTTTTTGACAACGGTTTTGCCGCTGCTGAACTTATTCCAAAGATGAACCGCATACGAGCCGTTTATAAGATCTAACACCATTTCAGTTTTGTGGCTGTCATAAAATAATCTCCAGTGTTTAGATGGCACGGGGTAAAACACTATCGATGGGTATACGCGAAACCCTGAAAATAACAATGTTTAAAATAACATGTCCATGATCGTTGACACACACGCTTGCAAAATCATTCCACCTGAAATACAGAGCAACAACCGATGAAGCAAATCATCGTTTTATATAGAATACAATTATTCTTATTCTCATTCTTAGAGAGGTGGGGGTCGGTGCTTTTCAAGCTCCTGACGTCACTACGACCTGTGAAGATCTATTGTGTGGGTCCCCGTGAATAGTTATCGCCCTCTAAGCCCAGGTCTATAAAGAGCCTGGCTACTGTGTGAAAGGAGAGAGTTTACATTTTGCTAAATCTCCCCCTCCAAGCCCAGATCCATAAAGTTCGCTACTAGGTAGGGGGCGAGCTCTTTAATATCCTCAGGTTTAACCAGTGGTCCCACGAGGATGAGGCTCCTTTTATGATGTAAAGCGTCACATTCACATATAATGTGTATAGGTGTGTCCTCATCTGCACTGCAGAACCTACATCTAGAAGTTTCGGAAAGGTTCATTCTAGCGAGGTGTTTGTTTAATCTGCAGTGCCCTGTAAGGGCTCTAGATCGAATACAATACAACATGTTCTGCAAGACTAACAGTATTGCACATCAAACTCCGGATAACTTAAAAACATTGTTACCTAGCGCTGAGATTGTAAAATTCTGCCTTCATATTCATTATTATATTATATAATATGATATTGACATCGTTATGTTTTAATTGGTATGTAAATTACGTGCCAGTAACGCGTTCTCTATCTCCTAACTTTCGTTCAGAATCACACTGGTAGTCTCGAAATTTCAATAATAGCATCTCGAGTCTCGATATTAAAAATTTCTCAATACTCTCGAAACTTAAAAAGTCTCAAATCTTATTTAAAATTGGTAGGCATTGATAAATAAAAAATCATTAATTCCATTGTTTTTACCTTTGCAAACTTTCGTAGTTTTATTATTACTATCGGTATGTTGGCATGTTTTCCTCATTACTCTCGACACAGCACCCGTATTAATATTATCCCAACCTTTAATCGCCGCCTGTTCCCTGTAAAAACATTTTATCATTTAAAACTATTTATTGATACTAACAGGCAGCAGTCGGCTATCGCTGGCTGTTACATGATAGAAAATTCGGCCCTTCGAGCCTCGCTTTATCGGCCCTGCGGGTCTCAGATGATTGGCCCTTCGGGCCTCATTTTAATTATTAGAATCTCGGGCACTGTGAAATTTCACCCTTTTGAGCCTCACAATTTTTAAATTATTTTTGCTGTTAGGAGCAATCTAAATATAATAATGAACCGGGGCGTGGTCCCGTGGCTAGTGTCGCGGACCCAGGGATTAGAGGTCTGAGCATCGCACCAGGCTCTACCACAACTTGATTCTCATTTTCTAATAAATAAATAAATTGGGTATATCATAAAAACACAAAAAGAAATAAAAAAATAATAATCTGTCACTCAGAATAACGCCTCAAAAACCACACAGTTATAATATATCAAATATCCCGGCGGCCTCCGTGGCGAAGTGATTAAGACGCTTGACTCACGTAAGGAAAGTTCCGGTTTCGATTCCTGGTGATAACACAAAAAATAAATGTGATTAAAGTTATTGTTTCTACCAGTCTGTTATTATTAATATAATTCACCACAAACTAAGTCTTATTTATATATACAGGTGTTCTTTAAACCCTGTCACATCCAAAACCACGATGATCAGTATGGGCAAAAAGACATATTGGCATTTTGAAAATTCCCCTCACTTCTCCCCTGCAGAAGTAAGCAACCATTTGTTTTTTATATTTATTTTTTTTAAATTTTCATTGTTCTAAATATTTTTAAAATATGCTAATATGTCTTGCCCATACTGGTCATCGTGGTTTTGGATGTGACAGGGTTAAAAGAACACCCTGTAGATAGGTCAAGGTGCCGACAGTGGCTCAAGTACCCTGCACGTAAAATTAGAAGCACCCTCACAGCAAGAAGGTCTCATAGGGCAAACACAATCATTACAAGACAGCTGGTAGCTGTGACAGTGCGAACACGTGGTGCGTTCATTAATTTTTTCAAAACTAAATTTTAAAGGTAAGTTTTCTTGGTTTCTTGACTGATTTGCATGTAAAATGTTCGTAGGTTATTGCTTTTACTGTAAACTGCATGTATTCTGGTTACATATAAAAGTATCTGTATCATGAAAAACTTAGAGATTTGTGTTTGTTTGACTAGAAAATCGAAATGGCCGCATGGAATACAGTGGAACAAATACCGTAGTACACAGCGAATCATAATCCACTGTGTACCTAAGCTATTAGAAGTATTTCTTGTGTTACCCACACTTTAACTAAAGTTTGAATCATAGAGCAATAACCTAATAGAGTCGCCCATATTGAGGTAAACCAATCTATGATTATTGAGCACGAGCTTAGATACAAATTACAGCGATACAACGGGCCGTAGGCACTTGCGTTGAGAATTGCGAGCGCAAACCGAAACCGTCCATTACACGTTTGTTACTAATAGATACTTCTTACTATTTTGCAAATGCAATATAGGTAAGTATTGTATAATTTTTTATAGTAAACGCCGATTTTTCGCCAGTGAACTGTAGTTATTCACGAGGAAAACAAAAAGCAACCCGACACGAGCGTTGACTTAGAGATTACACACGCGTTGACTTATGACTGCGATAACTTAAGCATGTTCATTATTGTTCATTGTTATCGCTCAAATGCTTAGCATGTTTTTAACCACGCCCATAGTTATTTGTGATTGAGCTACCTACTGGTTCCTTATTTTCACATTCTGAACTGTATTCTTTATCCGCCCGGACACATAATAAATAAATATATTGAAATAAAGCACATACTTTAAACAAAGCTCCGCAAAATGGTGACCAAAACCTCTTTTGGCGAAATTCAATACAGCGGTGTTAATTATCGTACGATCTAATTGTTCTCCGACGAAATTCGGCTCAAAATTTTCTAAAGATCTCAGCACAATAATATCCAGGTCCAAAAATGTCCCTCCGAATCTCCACAATGTAATATATCGGAAAATTTCATTTATATGCTCCAATAAATATGCCCTCGACTCCACCATAACCCTTCTTTTCATCCCCCTTTCCGAAGGAGTTTGATCAAAGTAATTATTCAGATCGACTGTTGTTATAAATACATTTTTATATTTCCTTAATTCTTGTACGATTTTGCAATTGCTAGTTATGCACGAGTCTTCCGGAAAGTACAGCGGTACAGTAAATAATAAATACACCCTCAAATTAGGGTTAAGTCTTGCAGCAGACTCCACGGCACAAGCTTGCCTCGCACCAATCGTCACAATCGCCCCTTCCACATTCGATTTAGACGATTCGAGAAAGAAAATTGACCTATCGTCATATGATAACGTGTTCCAATTATCATTTTGATCAGGAACTTTGTTGCATAATATATTGTATACTCTCATCACAAATAATTTTAAGTAATTGAAGTTTAAAAAAAACAGATAACACGCAAAAACTATTAAATACGCCAAAATTAATAATTTCAATCTTTTGAAAAGCATTTTATGAACTTTGTGATCAACAAGCATCTATTTTGATTAATATAATATTTCTGTCTGACATTTCATATTATTTTTTTATGCTCTCCACTTTTGAAATTATTTTAATTCCTCATACCTACCTTACAATTGAGGTAAAAGTAGGTAGGTACGAGGAATTCAAATAATTTCAAAAGTGGAAAGCATAAAAAAATAATATGAAACGTCAGACAGAAATATTATTATATTATTCAAAATGGGTGCTTGTTTATCACAAAGTTCATAAAATTATTTATAAAAGATTGAAATTATTAATTTTGGCGTATTTAATAGTTTTGGCGTATTTAATAGTTTTGGCGTTATTTACTTCTATTTTTAACGTATTGTGCAGTATACACTGACGTATTATTATTTTATAGAAACATAATGTAATATGAAATGGATATTACGAATAAATGCTGTGGTAAAAAGAGTTAGAAAACTTATATACTCGTTCATATTTGTTAGATTAAGAAACATTCTCTTTCAAAAAAGTATACAAACTGTTTACTTCTCAATCATTCAGTCTATTCTGCAGTATGGAATCAAAGGCTGGGGAGGAGCTTACAAGACAAATTTACGTCCACTTTTGATTTTCCAAAAACCATGGCTAAAATTATATCTAAAAAAGTGAACGGCGTACTAAGCACAGTAATTGCTAATAAAAATATGTCCATCGAAGCTAAACTGGCAATGCGCAACGGAGTTTTAGTCCCAACACTTGTGTATGGATGTGAAACATGTAACTGGCAGAGGAAGAATGAAAGCCGAAAGAACGCGGTTGAAATGCGATCTCTTAGAGTCTTAGACGAATGTTTTTTATGAATATTTTAGTTTATTTTGCGTATTATGTTTACGATTACCTACTGTATTGTATAGGACTCGTCGCACATTATTCATTCGATGTGTATCAGTTAAATTTAAAAAATAAAATGCTTTTTTTTTTTAGAATACGGTTTTGAAATTTAACATACTTAAATTTTTATAAAAAAAAAAACAATTTATATCATTTCGTCATTTGAATTTTAACAAAAAGGTTTCTAACTTTTTACTAAGCTCTTTATTGTACCATTTTTAATACAATTTACAAGTTTTAAGCAAATATATTATTTTCATACTTACGCACCCATACACACGCACCCTCTCCCTCTTTCATTCCCACACGCACATGTATCCTCTCCCTCATTCATTCACGCATACACACATTCACATACACATGAATACAAACGTCACACAAATACAATTACTAAACTTCTTTTCTTATATATTATGTGTCATTATATTTACAGTGGATTTTTTTAATTGGCTTTAGTATTGTTAAGATTTTTCTAATTATTTTGTTTATGTAATAGCTGTAAAAATCCCAAATAAAAAGAAATAAAAACAAAAAAATAAAATAATAATTTGGTTAGTTAGATTAATTACGTTTTTATTTTCTTATTATGTTAACTATGTTTTAAATAACTAATTTAAGGCATGTTTCATTATACTAATTCTAAAATGTTTCCCCAGCACGGGACACCCCAGTGAGGGAACATTATTCTGTATAAAAAAAATTGTAAAAGCATAAATAAATGTGTGGGAAATCAATTTATGACAGGGTTACGAATGATGAAATCATGCGAGAGTGTAAATCTGAGTCAAGTATAATTGATCAGATTAAGACAGGATCTCTGAGATGGTTTGGTCATGTAGAACGAATGGACGACGAAAGAATGGTAAAACAGGTATATATGACGAGAATGAACGGTAACGTGGGACGAGGACGACCAAGGAAGACGTGGCATGATCAGATAAACCAAAATCTTAAGTCTGGTCATGTCAAAAGCAGACAGAACCGAAGGGCATGTATGACAAGATGTATGAATGTGGAAGAAGCTAGGAATGTATGCCAGGATAGACGTGTGTGGCGGTTCATTCTCTCTGCCTACCCCTACGGGGAAATGGCGTGATGGTATTAGTAGTAGCAGTAGTAGTACGAGTTAATTATTTCAAAGCAAGATAGGTAGATATATAGCAGGGCGTGCGGTGAAGTTTTCGATTAGGGAAGCAGTTATTTGGTACAAAGTACATACATACTTAAGTAAAATTTGTGCTTACTAGTAACACAGAAATTCAAATAAAGTGCTTTGAAATAACAATGTTTGATTATGTCCAAATGCTTGCAGACTGGCTGGATTTCCTTCCTAGGGAGTTGTTCGTATTTAAATTTATTTCAACAGAGAGGGGCAGAATGGTGAATGTTACACAGTGTGTAAAGTGGCCACTTAAACCAGCTAATGACAGGTCATAAGCCCTTTAAATGCCTAGACTTCCATATTCCCTTCTCGAAAACTTTTTCCCTCTCTGTTGAAATAAATTTAAATACGAACAACTCCCTAGGGAGGAAATCCAGCCAGTCTGCAAGCATTTGGACATAATCAAACATTGTTGAATTACTACCTGGTAAAAGAAGAAGTATAAAAATTGGAAAATTGTTTCCAGGCGTTGCCTAGTAGGTGATTTGGTTCAGCCGGATGAATCTCACCCACGTGATAAAGGTTTCAGCTCTTTTACTTCACAAAAGTCAACAGATGGAAGAGTTGAGGAAATGTGGATGTTCAAACATGGACAGAATGGTGAATGTTACACAGTGTGTAAAGTGGCCACTTAAACCAGCCAATGACAGGTCATAGGCCCTGTAAATGCCTAGACTTCCATATTCCCTTCTCGAAAACTTTTTCCCTCTCTGTTGAAATAAATTTAAATGCTTTGAAATACATTATGAAACAATTTTATGCCATAATTTCAGCATATAAGAGTTATATATCATAGTTTAATCTTATAATGCCATCGTGTCAACCGATTTAAGTGCTAACTCTGTTATAAAACAGCCACAGTACATAGACAATGAACCTGGATGTGTTTATTAGGATCGGTTCCAAAGATATTAAGGATCTCTATTTGCGCATGCGCGGACTTGTAAAATTCTGTACTGACGGCCCGCCTGAAGGAACTAAAGCACTTGAGTAGTTCCATAATCTAGAATTAGACAAAGCACGGTGTATTTTATACCAGTTCGCGCATAACTGCGCGGTCGAAAGGTTGTGTGTGGGGTTGTTCCATTCATGGTATGTAGGTATATGGGTGCCTACCGTATACTTGAATTAATATTATCGTTCCAATTATTTTTAATTGAATTTGAAACATTAAAAAAAATATGTGGAATTCTTGTGACATTTGTATGCCAACAAATATTTTATGCTAACGAGAAAACCCATAAAACAGTAAAAATAAATCTATCCTTTCCTTTTGTCCATCAGAATCTAATGTGTTTTATGCGTGGTTTAAATGATTCGTGAAGCGTTGCCAGGGGTTTTATTTACAATAAATGGGTAGCGTTTTGATACCACTTGTCAAACCATTTAGAAGATGGATTTAAAAAATAGATTAAAAAACCTCGAGTGTAATATGTTTATATTTGTTTTAATATTGCTACAGTTGTGTGTTATTTATTTATACCACAACGCGTCGATTATCCGTGCGGAGTTTAGAGAAAAAAAACCCAATTTAATCGTCCCGGATATTCTCGAATATCTTTCGAACGTCGATATATACAATCCAAACAGTCTACCAAAGGATGGAAAATTCATTTTCTTTCTGGAAACTTCGAAACCGAAGAAGAAAGGATTGGTCGTGACGATCAGCGTGAGGCAAGCGTGTGCCGTGGAGTCCGCCGCGAGACTGAACCCCCATTTTAAGGTGTTTTTAATATTTATAGTGCCACTGCGCTTACCCGAAGAGTCTTGTCGGAATCCCGAATGCAAAATTATTCACGAATTACTTAAGATAAAAAACGTCGCCATAAGAACAATAGATCCTCTTCAACTAGTCGCTTACACCCCGTTGGAAAAATGGTATAAAGATGGTAACTTGAGGAATTCGTCTTACTTGATAGAGCATACCAGTGATTTTTGTATGTATCTCATACTGTGGAAGTATGGCGGAATTTATCTAAGCCTCGATGTTCTGACGCTGAAGTCGTTTGAGGATCTGAAGCCTAATTTTGTAGGAGAACTCCCTCCAGACAATGTAATCAGCAGCGCTGTTTTGAATTTTGATCTCTTTGGCTCTGGCCACTTTTTGGTTGAACTTTGTTTGAGGTTTGTATTTATTTATTTTACAGAAACAAACAGTCAACAATGATATAACAACATAAAAAAATACGGTTTAAAGACAGAACAGCGAAGTTTCTAAATAAAAATCATACCTACATATTAAATTGTGGTAGAACGAAAAGGGGTGTTTGTGTGTATTTGTATGAGAGTATGGGCACGCACTTTTGCCGTATTTTTACCACTAACAACACCGCGCAAGACACACCGGAACTGCCCGACGTCGGCACGATCGGAGCTTGCCAGAATCTGCGTATGCCCGGTCTGCTTCGGTTCAGTTGGCTGTTGCTCTCTCTCTTTCAAAAACTTACAAATGCCCACATCATGTGAATTCGTGTCACGGTTAATTCATTCTGTGTTGTACTTAATTTAATCACATCTTTGTATATCTATTAAATCTCAGAACAATATTAGTAAATCACTCATTTAATTTCATGCTACCATGCAACGCAACTGCGGTAAATGAAACCAACCATTTCATATAAACAAAAGATTTGACTACAAGAGTAAGTGTAGAGGTGTGTTTGTGTGTATTCGTGTGGGAGTAAGTGTCAGGTATGTAAGCGTGAGCATCATTAGATAGCAAGTGGGAGCGTATCACAGCCAGAAAGAATGAGTCATAATTTATTTTTAAATAAATTAAGGGACATGTTAAATATATCAATATCGTGGGCATACAAGAGAAATTGACCAAGTGACAAAATCAATAATGTTCAGGGGAGCCATTTTAGTGTTTTTCTAGAGTTCAATCGGTTCTCAAAGATCAGATTTTTCAAGTGGGTAGTAGGTAATTTTACATTATAAGTGCGGTACTTTCAACTTTAAAAAGTATTCAAAAAACACTACTACTTTTGTATAAAAAAATAAATTGAAAAAATTAGTCAATTTTACCTGTAAAATTTGTCATGAAATTTAGCAAATAATCATTTTTGTTTCGTTCATTGAGGGAAGTAGTATTTTATTTTATTTTATAACTATAAATTTTGTTTTTGGGATTTTTGGGATTTTTATTTCAATAATCCATTTTTCTATATTTATGAAGGTTAAATGAACACAGAAATACAAAATAAATGAAAAAGAACAAATAATTAAGAAGTGTTACGTAATAATCTTAAGAAAAAAAAAATATTAATGAACTTTTTATAAAAAAAACCGTATCTGACAAATACAAAACGTATACTAACTTACTGACTACTAACTACTCGCTCTAACTAACTCTTTACTAGTGACATTTATTTATTTATTTATTTTACATAAACGGCATAAATTGCCTTTAACATATATTGAACATAAATATGAAAAAAAAAAATACATAAATAAAAACATAACAAAAAATTATAAAATTGCATAACTATAACAATAGTAACAAGTAGGTAAATACACATAAGCAACCAAAAATATTAACGAAATAAATACATAAATATGAAAAAACAAAAAAAGGAAAAACATTTTTAAATATAAAGAAAAGTTTAAGAATAATATTGCGAGAGAAAAAAAGAAATCAGACTCGTTTTATAACTATCAAGTCCAGAACCAAATATATCAGCCTTGTCCTCATACTGATTGCCATATCTATGGAGCCTAGGGATAGGCAAATGCATGTGATAGTTGGTCCTAGAACTTGCAGAACAAAAAGGAGATCTGTGGCGGGTATGTCGACCAGGTACACGGAAACACACCAACTCCAGCAAATCTGGACAGTTAATTAATGAATTGATCACTTTAAAAAGTAATATTAGGTCAGTTAGGAATCTTCCATCGGAAAGTCTTAAAAGATTTGCTGAAGACAACAATTGATTATAATTAAATAAAGCGGCTGGAATATGAACTTTAAAATTAACAAATGAACATCTACCTACAAGTAAAATTGACTTACTGTTACTTGGTCAATTCTTTGGATCTTAAATTTACTAATAAAAGTGACTGTGTGTTGGTCTGTTTTACATGTCAAAAATCTGTGAGCTTCTATCAAATGGTCACATATTTTACAAATTAACTTTTTTCTGGATCGACTTGGCATTTTTACCAGCCAAGCATTATGCCAATACGATGTCAAAAAGTCAATAGTCTCAATTTCGTCATTTTTGCAAAAGGTCACTTTTACTTGTATAACCACGATATACGAAAAAAAAACATTATAGTACCGTCAAACGTGACAATTTTGCCCAGTTTTAACAAACTTTTACAATATCATTTTTTTTGTATAGGACTACTCCTATACCCGTATGCAGAGACAAAACTTAAGGTGAGGAACGTACATTCTAATCTCATATGAAGAGAATAACCCCAAGGTGAAGACAATAGAATGTACTTTCCTCACCTTAAGATTTGTCTCTGCATACGGGTATTAGTATTGAACTAAAATTTGTTGTAATAATTTTAAGATAATAAATTGTACATGAAGGTGGCCGAAGCAAGATCTTATTTTTTTGTTTTTGAAAAGAAATACAAGCATTTTAAATCACATACATTTTTGTGATTTTTTTCCTTTATTTCTACGTAAAATTATTCTATAATATTCCATTTTGTTGAATAGTGATACTAATTATTATGAGCATTTTTACATGTACAAAACGTTTGCTTTTCTTTTATTTATGCAATTTTAGAAGACAAAAAATGCTGGGCAAAATTACCTCCACTTGTTGACAATTTTGCCCACTTGGTAATTAACTGTTATTTTTGGTTTTTTCATCCTTGTCATACGGTTTATTACTACTTTTTGGGCGAAAAAAACTGTTTATGTTTAAACAGTAGCATCGTTGAGGCATCACCATTATAAAATCAATGAAAAAAACCGGTGGGCAAAATTGTCAACTATTTCCTCAATTCTTCTATACAATGTGGATTTGTGGGCCAGGGTTGGCACATAATTGGATTTTTAACAAAACCAAAGAAGTTCATCTCTAATCCTTATAATTTGTTCGTGTTTGACTATGCATAAGCCAATTATTTTTTTTTACAAACCATTTCAGTTCTGATGCGATTTTCGTAATTAAGGGAGCTTGCCCTCAAAACGATTTTTCTTTAAATGTGTATGTAAAAAAAAAAACGATCTTTATTTTTTTTTGTACAGCAGTGCAATTATTTGCTAGATTACCTATACTTTGAAATTGTATTTATGCACAGAATTCATAATATTTTGTATGTTTTATTTTCTTTTTTAGACTGTTAAAAATATTTATACAAAAAACATTTAAAATAAAAAATAAGTCTTCATAATTTCACAAATAGCTGGCAAATTTAATAAATAAAACTTTCTTAAATGTGGTCGGATATTCTTACATTATTTTTGAATGGTAATAATTAAAATTGGTTTTTGTATAACAATTTATTATTTACTCACAGAAAATGACTCAATTTTGCAGTTTTTAAGATTTACATTGAATTTATGAAAACCTTGACGCAATATTACAGGTTTAGGTAAAGATTTCACTATGTTCCAATTATATACATCAGCAATATCCTCAACTTGAGATAACACAAAGCTCCATTAAGTTTGCGTCTTACAAATGACATAACAATATTTGTTGAATCTTTGGCAAAAAACCTGATTTATGGGCCAGTTTGAAAAAAACATCCCGTTACCTCGTTTAAAATCATGTTTTTGCCATTTACTTCATTTTCTTTTATATTTTCTACTATGTTTTTTTCTACTTTCTTGGATGATGTTTTTTTAATGTAGTATGTAGCGACAACCCTAGACGTGGGCAAAATTGTCAAAACACTAGCTAAGAAATCTAAGAAAATTTTGCCCACTTAAATATCTATTGTGTTTGTTCAAATAGATATATAGAAATACGTTCTATAGCGTCTTTATTATGTATGCAATGAAATATATAAAACTTACTTGCCTCCTTTCAACACAAACTCCGCAACAACAAAAGTTTCGACAATATTTGTAAATATACACAAACAGACCTTCAAGTTTAACTTCAAATTTTAAGTGATCAACTGAAGTTGGCGGTAAACTAAATATTTAGTTTTGCCTTGGAACTATTAAAATATACTTACCAAATGTATTTTTTATGATACCAGTAACTTTTCTTACTTTAAAACTTGATTTTGTTAAGGATTTCGGCAGTGGGCAAAATTGTCATGTTTGACGGTATTAATACCGGTAAGGGCAGGTATGAAGGTAATAAAAACGTAAATAAGATATTGTTAGAAATTGAATATTATAACCAGAATTATCTTCTTTTTTAAAAAAAAAGAGAATACAATTCTACAAAAAAAGTTTTCAACTAAAATATTTCAATAAATATATTTTTTAAAAGTATTATAGAATAATTTTACGTAGAAATAAAGGAAAAAAATCACAAACATGTATGTGCTTGTATTTCTTTTCAAAAACAAAAAAATAAGATCTTGCTTCGGCCACCTTCATGTACAATTTATTATCTTAAAATTATTACAACAAATTTTAGTTCAATACTAATACCCGTATGCAGAGACAAAACTTAAGGTGAGGAAAGTACATTCTATTGTCTTCACCTTCGGGTTATTATCCGCATTCGAGATTAGAATGTACTTTCCTCACCTTAAGTTTTGTCTCTGCATACCATATATAAGTCTTTCTATGAGAACCCAGATACCTAAGTTTAGTCTAAATTTGAAATGGCGTAATCTGCCGGTCCTAAAGTAATAATATTTTAGTTACATAAAACTTTTAAGTACTTATATTTTTTAATAGAAACACCTTTAAAAAAAATGTTTTTGTCTAATTTATGTTTTTTTATTTATTTTTTATTGCGCGATTAAAAAAACAAAAACATGAGTAAATTATAAAACATCATACTGACTGACTTTCTAAACCTAAACGGATATTTTGTTGACAGCGAACTGGAAGACCGTTACGCTCCCGCAGAGCGGGAGTTTGAGCTTGAGTAACAGCGGTTCGGGAGTTATAAGGAGAGTTCTGCAACACTCCTGTCAGAGATAGTCATTTAATAGTTTGGCTACACTTGGGACATCCAGCCTAAAATCAGATTTTTACTAAAATTTCTTTAAAATCCGAATAACTTTTAAACGACTGAATATCGCTAAACACACGTGGGGATTTAATCGATAGGCATTGAGATCCCCCATCGCTCTGCCACCGATGATCCACCCTCCCAGTTACAGGCTGTAAAAGTCTTGAAAATCCAATCATATACGACTACTCACTGAACGATAAAATATTATCTGTGTCTAATATACGAGATTTAGGTATTATACTTGACACTTAACTTTCTTTTACAATTCGTGTTGAACATGTTATCAATGTAAATTGATCGAATAAAAAAAATATTCGTTTGATGTTGTTCATGAAAAAAGTATAAATGTCTCATTTTTTGGTGAACAATTATGTTAAACACACTATAGTAGGATTGTTTTTGCGTTTTTTGTATCAATTTTCGGAAACAGAGTTTCATGATTGCATGAAATAAATGATATAATCGATTCGATCATTGATCAGTAATTTCCCATCACTAATTAAATTAGTTCGACTGCTGTCATTCTAATCAAGTTTTAAGGACTATAAGAAACGCATCACCTTTTATAAGTTTACTGCAAACAACGATAGACATGTAAATACGATCAAAACGCTGCAAGGAAATTATTTCATGTAGATTATAAAATCTGATCAAAGGCAAAAAATTTATGCTCATTCACCTATTTCAACGCAGCCAAAGCGACTATTTCTTTTTATTTTGACGCTGCTATGACTTAAAAGACCGAGATATTTAGAATTCCCGCTTTCACGAACTTGTGATATTCACTTGAATCCACCAAAAGTTGTACGGTTTCTTTAACTGTCTGTTCTAGCTCTCATAGAAAACAATTTGTCAAAAAAGTAAAATAATGGAGACACGCCAATGGTAAATATCCATAGTGTGTAAAAAAAATCATTGCTCTATGCGTAATCCAGGGATAAAATACGGGAATACGTTTGTTTCATCTCAATATACATTTCAATTCATAAGTACCTACATATTTTGATTATTTATTATTTCTAGATGACGACGCGGAAGAAACGCCCTCGGCATTTTCCACAGTAACCGTTGTCAACCTGCGCTGGAGGACATCGCTCGAAGTGCGCAACATGAATCAAATTTTGGAGACGATAAAGGGTTCCTTCGCAATTTTATACGAAGATCTTTCAGAGGACAGAACCATAGACGATGTTCTGCGAAAAGCCTACGAAACACTGGCGTCGAAAAGGTGCCCGCAGATCTATCGGGAAAGCCTCGACATTTTTTAAGTCGATGACGTATTGGTGGATTTTTTTAAAGCCGGCGCGCTCGCAATACTTACACAAAAGCATTGTGTAGTATCTGTGAATAAGCTCATGGTGTGACATCGCATGGCATACGCATTATGAAAATAATCTCCGTCTCTTTCGCGCTCAGACGCGCTTATGAGCGTGACAAAGACAACTTTTGCTGTGTTAGTTGCTAATGATATGGTGATAAAATATACACAGAATGCTTCTGCGTTCGTCTAAATTTCGCTGCGACTCTTAATAGTTAAAATTTAATAATATATATTCGATGTAGGTATATGTATTAAGCTATGGATTAAAAACACTGATTTATAAATATACATTCATTCAATCAAATCATGTATATGTCGATTGTCTAGTGCTGGCGCTTTCGCAAAACTTATACAAAAACGTTTTTACACTTTTTTATTTTGCTAATGCAATATTTTGTATTATTTTTTATAGTAAACGTCGATTTTTCGCCAGTGAACTGTGTTTACGAGGAAAACAGAGAAAAAAGATGAAAGAGGAAAGGAGGAGAGATTAAGGAAGAGATAGAAAATGTTTCTTCAGACGTGATTTAGACAGAGATAACGTAGTAACATCTTTGATGGTGGATGGGAGATGATTCCACAGTCGAGCCGCATGGACACTATATTAGCTAGAGAAGAAAGGGGAATTGTGGATGGGTATTAAGAGAGTGCCTTGAGAATTAGAACGAAGAGGTAAACCATGAACTGATAAGCGTTGAAATTTTTCACGTATAGGAGCGTTAGGACTATGAAGTACATTGAACAGAAGTGAGAGGGAGTAATAGTCTCTACGTTGTCTAATTTTGAGCCATTTCAGTTGCCTACGATAATCAGAAATGTGGTCATATTTCCTAAGACCAAAAATGCACCTTATGCATGTATTCTGAAGTCTTTTAAGATTATCGAGTTGCTCACAGCTTACATCAATCATGGAAACATCAGCGTAATCTAGAATGGGTATTAGTAATGCTTGGACGAGAGTGCATTTTGTATTATTATGTTATTGTTCATAAGGCTCTAAATTTCTTGTCAACACTGGTTTTAGGACCCCGCTTCAAAACTTATTTTCTCTCTCCCCGTAAACATAAGGACAATATTCTGCCGCGAGGCGAACATATGCACTGCGGGAGTATCGTTTGTCAATGATTCTATTGTGGCTTAATTTATTCCACAAATGAACCGCGTACGAGTTGTTTATCATCTCCAGTACTTCTTCAGCTTTTTGGACATAAAAAAACCACCGCCATTTCCCGTGAGGCACGGCGTAAAATGTCGATTCTGGAAGCACGTGAAAACCTGAAAAAAGACATGCAATCAGCAATGCGCTTCTGAACGGTATCTCGTGGGTAGTGAAAGCGTTCTTGACGCGTAATTCTATAACTTATTAAACATTCATGACATTGGTCGTAGGGAGTAGTCAGATAGTTTGATGCATGCAGCGGATTGGAGATGCTTACTAGATGTTAAAAATAAAATATGAAAAAAAAGAATAATTTTTAAAAAAATGTATACAAATGGCAGTCGCGAATGAAGTTTCGCATTATATTAAATAATTTGTCTATGTTTTATAAATGTATGTATGTGTATACGCATGGGTGTATGAACATGTGTATGTATGTATGTATAGTATATGTGTGTATCTGTACGTATGTATGTATGTATATACAGGTGTTCATTAAACCCTGTCACATCCGAAACCACGATGATCAGTATGAGCAAAAAGACATTGGCACATTTTTTTGTTTTTGGGACGAATAAAATTTAAAAAAATAAAATATCAAAATCAAATGGTTGCTTACTTCTGCAGGGGAGAAACGAGGGGAGGAGGGGGGATTCTGACACCAACAACCAACCTCCCCTCATTTTTTTTTAATGTGAGCAATGCAGAGGAGACTGAGGAGAGTTGATACAGTTTTTATATTACCTAGTATATCTAAGCTAAAAATAGCCCTACCTCTGTCAACAAGCTGTTTCATCTCTCCTAGACCCAAAAAATCACGCCATGATTAGAATTATGGCTCTTAACTTTAAAACTAGATGCGAGCTATAAAAGACAATATCACGCTTTGAAACCGTGTCGTATACACCCAGCTACGGCCTGTAGACTGCTGTTGCCAACTCCATCAAGTTGCGCATCAAAAAAGCAATAAATGCGCGGTGTTGCCGGTACTCTATCGATCGTGAATTTCTTGAGATCGCCATTGTTACAACTTTCCTCTGTTACAACCCTCCTCGGTCTCCCTAAACATTTTTAATGACGGTGTTTTTTGACTTGTAATTTTCATAAATGAAAAAGCCATTAAATTGCGAAGTTTTCGTAAAACGAAAATAATTATTAAAATTAAGGACCTTTTTTTAAATTTTTATATGAGAGTTGATTAATTATTTACCTTGTTTATAATATACAAGGTTTATATATAAAAAGGTGGATTTCTCTGCAATTAAATTTTTTTAAAATTATCTAAACTGTTAGGATCAGGAGGGATACACTTATGTGGACCAATCGGGAACTTCTCAGCATTTGCTCATGTGGAGAGGAAACCACTTAAAACTCTTCAGAAGAAGCCGGCCTGTTGACAGCAGTCAACAGGCCTTCCGTTCCACTAGAGGAGTGTTCGGCATTTTGTTCCCTACTTCGGTTTATTTTACCAATTGCCTGCACTATATTGACCATGTATGATACTACTTCTCGTGTGAGTTCTTTAAGGACCTACGGTGTTTTTGATATTCATAGTTTGTGATAATTTTGTCAAAATATAAAATTAGGAACATGGATAGGAAAAATCCAGCACTTTCGTGTTGGAAAAAAGCCTACATATTGGTCATACCTTGGCACTTTTCTGGGGTCATCTTTTTAGTTTCATTAGTGTCACAAATTCTTTGCAATACTCTAGTAATAACCCCGGGCCCATTGGAATCCCAATGTGTTGCAACATAACTCGCCTCCAGTTCTCTGGAATAAATAAAACATGCCGTCAACAACTAATTACTTAATTAAATCGATTAAATATTTTCATTAAAGATTTATTATTTTATACTATTCGTATTTCGATTCCCAGCAGTGCAATTCGAAACGCTCTCTAGGGAATAGAGAAATTTGAAATAAAAAAGATTGGTTTGCCAGAAACACTCACATTTTCTTCTCCATTCTCGCAATCATAATTCCACAGAAACGCCATCTATTCTACTGTTTTAGGGACCTTCTGGATAAGTGTGTAATTTCCTTTGTTTCAAACCAATGAAACCAATGAAATAGTTGGTTGGGAGGTTGTACGTCATTCATCATAAAGCCTCTCATAATTTCCCATTAATTATTGCTAAGATCTTCTGGCATCTTCCAGCTTACCCGTAAAACAGTTGTTCCAGTGCATGAAGGTGCTGGATGTGAGACAATTTTACCTAAAAGAAGCATATCCACACTTCTGGTCGAACAATAAGGAGAGATTGAGGAAAAATCTTCGTAAGAGGTTTTCTAAGAATTGTGTAATACCTAAAAACCTGCATGACTTTGATGAAGTTTATCTGAACAAGAAAACACACACCTTAAACAAAGTTCAACCAAATGATGTCCAAATCCATTCGGTGCAAAATTCATCACACCATTGTTGACTGAATTTTTTGATTCTCCGACAAAATTCGGCTCCAAGTCTTCGAACGATCTTAGCACCACAACATCCAAATCTAGGTAAGTTCCGCCATATTTCCACAGTGTGAGTAATCTCAACACATCGCTGGTATGCTCCACCAAGTATGACGACTCCTTTAAAATACCACTTTTGAACAATTTTTCCAATGGAGTTTTGACTGCGTAATCTTCCGGGTCAATTGTCCTCATAAAAACGTTTTTACACAAAAGCATCTTTTGCACAGTTGTGCAATTGGTGCTGTCGCAAGACTCCTCGGGATATTGCAGTGGTACAATAAATAGTAAATACACCCTCGAGTGGGGGTTCAGTCTCGCTGCAGACTCCACGGCACACGCTTGCCTCGCTGTTATTGTCACAACCAATCCGTCCTCGTTCGGTGTGGAAGTTTCCAGGAAGAAAATGGATTTTCCAGGACTCGGTAAATTAGCGGGATCATTCTGTAGATTGGGAATTTGATTATTATAATAATTATTAACGGTTGTCAAACGTATTTTAAGCAAATATAAAACCGCAAAAAGTAACAAAAGTAGTAACATTGAGCGGTTCCATTGACTTTTCATAAAATTCATCGTATAGCGACAACTAGTAATAGTTCTACATTATCTCCGACTGAAGTTTATCATATTTTAAATATGACAGATCGATATATTTATATGAATCTGGAAAATTAGGTACCTACGAAGAAACGAACTAGGTAGGTGCACAGTGAGTTTTTCTGGGCCATTGTGCCGGTTGTCAAAACGGACTTTTGTTGAGCTATTTTGGAAGTTAACTTAAAGATCAAAAACGTAATTTATTTTGTGAGACCGGTTTAATCCGTACATGAAATGCATATTGGAGCACATTGTGTCAAAATATAGGGCAACTCTATCACTAATAGAGAAACACTACTTTTTAAAATAAAAAATGAAAATAACTTATTACTCTTAAGTTTATAAAATACTGTCGAGTTAAAAAAAAATACTACCTATTAGTAGCATAAATAATATTTTTTAATTCCCGCGAAAATGCTCGGCACGCCCCTAATAAGCCACGATTCATGTTAATTTTGAACTTTGTTTGTACACGTTAAAATTTTTATAGAACATCATCATGAATTTTGAAGTCACAATTATCAATGCCAAACATGTCGCGTTTTTCTAGGGACATAGTTTCTTTTTTAAAGTTATGTATGAAAACAATTACGTATTAATTTTGAAAGTACAATTAATTTTTCTAAATCCATTTTATATATTTCCATTGGAAAACACTTTAGTTACACTCTAACTGCGAGAAACAGAACAAATATATCGTTCGTTATATTCGTATATTAAACAGATACACATTTATTAAAAAGTGATATCAAAAACATTGCATAGATCCAAATGTAAATGTCAAAAGGTTGATATAATTAAATTTGTAAATTACGCAAGAAAATTTAAAAAAAACATTATTTTGAATATGCATTCCGTGAGGAAGTCACTTAAAAATTCGATACGATACTATTATTTTAGAAATGAAATCGCTTTACGGGTATAACCATTAGCAGGTTGGTGAGTTGACTTGTTGTTTTCATAGAGAAACATGTTATGCACCCACATCTCTTCAAAACATAAGTCGTTTTTATCATTCGCTTCTGAATTATTTAATTTATTCGTCTTTTAATTATTTACTCTCGTTTTTCTATAGGTCTAATCATAAAAAACATTATAGTTAAAAATACGATTATAATCGATACTTATCACGGAGAACGGGAAATAAGCTCAACACTACCAAAACCACAGCACCAAATTTTGTGAAAAATTGGGTGTCGCATCTCTATTGCACATATTCACATCTATACACATATAATTTTCTATGCCTTTCTTGTGTCAAAATTCTTTTTTATCTTTCCTAATTTGTTATTTGACAGTTGCCTAAGGATTTATCACAAACGTAGGTTATGTTTATTATTTAAATTTAGTTTAAAAATAATAAAATTCTTCATAAAACATGAACACGTGCTAGCAGTTTATTATATTTCAATCACTTACCTTAATATGTTCATAATATTCACGCAAAATGTACTTTCGGTGTCATTTCAGAAATGGATGCTCTTTTTCTAAGTCTTGAATTTGTGCGCTTGCGGCCTATTTAATTACAGTTTATGTTTTAAATCATTAAAATATATTATTGCTTTACCGTACCTTTATGTTTATCGGTGTTAAATGCATCCAAATAATTGCATAAAAATTGTCGCAAATCTATCTATCTGTCACATTGTACAAATGGCGAGATTATTGCTATTAATGGTGCGCGTGATGAATTTACTTGACTTGTTTATGTTTTTATTACTATAAGCCTTTATCATAACTGATTATCAACAGTGAGGTATAACACAGATTTAAATCATCGATCATTGTTAAGTTTCTAGGATGCCGTTTGTCATGCGCTTTGTAGCTACAAGACGTTCGTTCAACTGGCTTCCGTGTGTAAATGTCGTTGACTATTCGATTAATTCAAGCCTCAAATTCATAAATAAATAGGGTCTGGAATCCGACCGTCTAAACTAAACGCTCTGTAGCTGTAGGACGTGCTCCTATTTGTAAATGATTTTGCAAAATAATTAGAAACTACAGTGCACACTGCACACTCGCCAATAAGGAGAATTTATATTGAAAGAGTATCGGTCCCGTATATAACATAGAAATTTGTTTAGTCTGCCACCAGTCTGACGATGTCGGTCACAACGAAACCCAGTCACTGGTAAAAATTTATAAATAAAAGTAGAATAAAATCATATTACTTAATTTGTTCTTTATTGACTATTTTGTTTTCTCATGTATCTCTATAATAATGTATAAACTTATATGTATGTATATGTATGTGTGTATGTTTTCATATGTAAATTTATTAAATATTTTTCTATGTACCCTATACCTATGTTGGTACATTTCCTGATTTTTACTTATTATTGTATCTTTTAGCTTTTCTTATGTTATCTTTAATTTTAACTAAATTTACATACTTATGTTTCACTGCTGCACTTGAATGTAATTTCTAATATATGTAAAAGGCCGTAGGGCGTGTAAATTAACAAATAAATATTTAAAATAAATCATTAAATAATGTGTTCTAAGCGTTTTATTTTTATGTCAGGTTAAACATGGATATGTCAATATATCTAATCAATCCGCTGAAGCTGGACGAAGTCTGCCGGGCTTGCTTGGGCAAGAAGGGAACAATGCAGCCACTCTACGGGTCCTGTCTGGATGAAATGATGATGGCTATCACCAATCTTCAGGTAAGAACTTATATAAAATAGCAAATGGTGTATTGGACGTTCCGGAATCAACTAGTATTATCGGCGAATTATTAGAAATGGGTGATAGTTGGTTGTTGTTGTAGCATTTCCATTTTGCCTATGTTTGTACCAACAATACTCGTCTAAAAAAATGGTTAGTTTTATGAAGATGTTCGATCGATGCTTCGTGTCGAAGTAATTTCTTACGTAATTTGTCCAGGTTCATGAAAACGACGGTCTACCAAACTTGCTGTGTAAGCAGTGCGTCATCGCGATCAGTCGGTCGTTCGCGTTCAAGCAGATGAGCGAGACGAGTGAAAAGATCATCAGAGCATTTATCAGTGAAGAATTCCAAGTGAGTTTAATCAAATAAATATTTATTTCAAAAGGCATGATACCGTGTGTATTGGATATGTTCCGACGTTTCGGCTACTATTGCAGGAGCCATCTTCAGGGTAAACTGAGTGTTTTGTAGAAAAAAAGTATGTGTTTAAGTACTAGTAATTGTACCGTGTCGCAGTCGGCAGTAGGCACATTTCTATTCATTTTTGTAGTATGTAGTGCTGGGAACCATGTTGAGTTTAATTTAAGCCCGTCGTCTTTGTTTATGTTATTTGGGTGGCTGTGTATTTCAATTGCCTCTTTTATTATTCGTGCACTGTAATTACTGGGTTTATGCAAAAATTTCAGTTCGAAAGTTAAAAAATGTCCGGTGTCTATGAAGTTTTCCGCTATTGCAGATTTGTCAGGATGCCCAAGTTTACATGTTCTTAAACGTCGGAACATATCCAACACACACATTATCACCCAAAAAAGAAACATATTATAGATAACAGCGACCGTGAAAACCTTCGCACCTTTTTGTCATATTACTTTGCGTTTTAACTGTAGACCTGTCACTACACGTTGAAACAGACGGATGATTAATATATTTGCTCTTTTGATTTTGATTCTATTTTTAGGCAAAAATGAACGAGCATCTGAAAAGTAAACTTGTGGACGAATATAATAATGGAGAGATTTTCATGGACACCGACGAACAGCCAGAAGGTATGTGGTTTAACAAGATGTGTCCATTTTTATTTATTAAATCAGAACCTCTTGTCACAAATTCATCGGGGAATTTTTTCCCCTCTATAAATTATAAAGTTAAATATATTTATCATTTAAAGAAACCATAAAGGCCACTTTGTACTATAAGCAATATTAAAATATGTACCTCAGAAACAGACGGATGCAAATCCAAACGTCAAATGTTCAACCAAAGCCTAAAGAATCTACTTTCTCTAAGTGATTTCTAATCATTTATAGCATTCGTTTGTATTTTCAGTATCTTAATACATTGGTTCTTTCATTATAAGACTTAAATTTCTTCAAAATCAATCTACATCATCATAAACTGGATATGAAAATCGAAATGTCATTTCATCAAATTCTGGATTTGCATCCGTCTGCCTCTGAGGTACAGAAATATTTATTGCATTTTTTCAAATACAAATCTGATATTTACATTTGAATAAATCGTTATCATTCCCTTTCCGCACCGAATGCTGCATAGGGCACTGCATTGGTACAACGATTGCAGCGTATCTTGATAATTTTTTGTTACGTTTCAGGTACCAGTCCGGGCACTATGAAATACTCTAGTGTAAAAACACCATTTTAAATAATATTTCATATCAACCATATCGGGAATCGAACCCGAGACCTCTTGCATGGTAGGTAAATGCACTGACCATTATACCACGAGGCCGACTAGTCAATTAAAAACATTGTTTTTCTAACCATTTTAATTTTTATCTACATAAAATAATTTAAAACATTTTCAAGAATGGAATATCGAATTGAGATAGCAACTTGAATGTAGGAAGCTCTCCCGTAGCTCAATCACAAATAACTATCGACATGCTTATTTATTTATTCATTCAAAATTACAAAATTAAATATTTATGAACTTATTAAGGCTTTTTAGGCTATGCCCGTGTCAAGCCACAATAAATAACAATAAAAATACATAGTAAAATTAATTAGATCAAATTATAATGACATAGAATCACAATTTATAAAAAAGGTAAATGTAATAAATAATCAAATTCCAAAGAATACAATGCAAAAAAGATAATCAGAAATAATTTTTAAAATATAAATTATACAAATTAAGAATCACACATAATCAAATATACAAAATAGTGGTATCATTAAAATCAACAAAATAATAGTAAAATATAGTAGTATTAAAAAAAAATAACACAAAATAAGAGCATGATTTAAATCAACAGAAAAAGAATATATATATTTATAAAAGCATAATTGAAATGATAATTGAGTTATGTTTTTTAGAAATTCACTCAATTATAGTAAGAAATATAAGGAATAGGAGCAATAAATCATATGCCAAATAATAGTACATACTAAATAAAATTATACAAAAAAAACATGCTATGCATTTGAGCGATCACAATGAACAATAATGAACATACTTAAGTTACCACAGCCATAAGTCAACGCGTGTGAATTCTCTAAGTCAACGCTCGTGTCGGTTTGCTTTTTGTTTTCCTCGTAAATAAATACAGTTCATTGGCCAACACTCATTGGCCAATATATTGCATTTGCAAAATAGTAAGGACTATCTAGTACAAAAAAGTTAAAGTTTAATTACAATTAGTATGGCGACTGCTTTTCTTGACATTTGGCTCGCCAACTGCAGGCTTAATTTTATTTTATTTTTTATTTATTATATATACGGCCTAAGCCAATTACAACAGTTACATGAAGAAACATAAATGCAAGAAACTGAACATAATGAACATAAAACTATGTAGCAAAGACAAACAAGGGCAAAACAATAATGGTTTACAATATATTCATAAAAACTAAAGACCATGCCAATCCAACTTCATCCCACACTGTTTAGTCACGAAGAGATCTACGAAAAGCCGGAAGATCTTTCCCATAAAATTCCAAGTCGTGTAACGAATTGACTAATCTACACATTCTGGACATTGGGGCATAAAAACAAACGTTGCTCTTAGAAGATTTTATAAATAGCAGATTTTGACTTCTGGTGACACAGTTGGGAACATGAAAAGAAATTAATTGCAACAGAGATGGGACATCACTTATAGCATTGAGTATTTTTGGAATATTTTCCATATTGACACCGGCGAAATTAAAATATGTGATTGCACAGCAGGAGTATACGTCGCGAAACGCAAATATTTTGACATTTAATATTAGGTGTTCACGGATGCTGCATTGTGATCGCGAATACGATAAACAGCCACGGGGAGAAATTGTTTCTCAAGACAATTTGTGTTCTCTTGTGTTTTAACGTAATCAACTAGTCCATTTCACTCTGTTCCTACTGACTTCCAAAAATTAAAACTATCATTTGCAGCTTAACTGTGCCCTGACTCAAATCTTTTTTTCAGCTTGCATTGAAATCGGCACATTCGACATGAAAACCGAACTGTCACTAGACAACATAGAAGGTAATTTTTCCAAGCTCTCTACCTGTTGAAATTTCTTGTATTATAGTTAAACTTACACGCTTATTGACATTATTTTAATTAAAATGAAACAATTTTATTATGTACAGTAGAACCTCTCGAAACGAGTAATTCATATAACGAGCAAAACCGATTGTGAAAAAAATGCTCCTAATTATTTCTCTCGCTCCCGAATATACATGTAGTATCGAAAGCGAGACGTAAAGAGTGTGTGAGACAATCGTATTTTATTCGGTACTCTTTTACTTCATACGCTGCGCTATGACATGCGACACATCAGTAAACATTCGAAAGTATGGTGATTAACGTCCGATTTCCGATAAAATGCTTTTTCTGTGTCCAATAATAAGTATTTATTATTTCATTAAAAGTTATTTAAACCGATACATAAATATGTAACGAAGAAATACCTAAAATTTTAGGACAGTATTTATTACATACTCGTATACGAGATTTAGATTCAATACCCCGAGCGACATTTCGCATAACAAGTGCCACAGAAAGGGGAAGTCCCATCTTCGTGTCACTCGCTTGTACTCGCCGGAACTTCCGCTCCAGTGCATCAATCTCTGGTTAGCATTCGTTCCGCTTGCACGTGAGGTGTCGCATGTGATCGCACATTTTTCCAAACTTGTGTTCAGACGTTATTAGTCATCTTTTTGGGCAAAGTTTGAAGAACAAAATAGTTTGGAGCAATCTCTTATAAAGTTTAATAATTGTTTCAGCAGGTTATCTTGTGTAAATATTATTTTTTAGAAAGTTACGTTACCGTCGATCCAATGAACGGGGTGGCTAGCGATGTCCTGATCTCCACCGACCTCCGGTCAGGTCTGAAGTGCGACGGTGTAAGCGATTGCGAGCAGGAGGTGCATAACGAGGAGACAGTCATCATCAACAATGACCGAGTGCAGAACTTCAAGATCATCGAGTTCCACATTGATGGCTCGACTAGAGTTATCATCGACAAAGGTAAAGAAAAAACTTCAAAATCATCATTTGTGAGTTATCCATTAGAAACACATTTTTTATCCTCCTGAATGCTACAAATGGACAAGTCATAATATTAATAGAGATGCATGGAGGCCTCCGTGGTGTAGTGGTCAAGACGCTTGATTCACGCACGGAAGGTTCCGGGTTCGATTCCCGGTGAGAACACAAAAATTAAAATGTGATTTTTCTCAAGCCCGAGTGCTCTGTGATGTAATTCACCACTGTAATTAGGCCTCCTGGCCTGTTGTGGTGCAAAAAAAAAAAGTAAAATGTAAATGTAATAGAGGCTCTTTGTGGATACCATATGCTCCGACTAGGAAGCGGACATGGAATGATAATGATGACTCGTCTATAGTAAAATAATCGACTAAGTTCAATACAATATTCTATGAGATATAGCCCGTATGATCTCAAAAGTGACCACTTTTGCCATTTATTATTATTAATAATACACTAGCAGCTATTAAGCTAATGCGTGTATATCGAGTGTACAAGTGTACATGGTTATTAAACATTATACATTGCTGTGAGCATCTAGTTAACATTCACTGAACTAGCACCCATCACTTTCTCGGGAAAGCCATTCCATTTCTCCGCCACTCGGTTTGTCAGGAAGTTCTTCCCGGGGTTGGATGAGAAGGAGGTAGTGTTTAGTTTAAATTATTTGCAAATTAAGTGCATATAATCGATTATAGGGAGAATTCGCCCCGGCTATTTAGATTTAATAAAACATTTTACCAACATATTTTTTTAATGTCTTTTTTAGACAGAGAGATGCAGCTTCTCAACTCCTCCGATGTAATGATCAAATTCAAGTGCCAAATTTGTGGAGAATTATTCAACAGTAAAGTGGATTTAAAGGTAAAGAAAACCATACAAAGCCATACATACTACATAAATATGTCTATGCTCGGTCAAAACTAAATGTCGATTATTCAACTCTTGTGTAATGCCAGTCCTTGTATATGGGTGCGAACCTGCAATTGAACGTATTGAGAAAAAAAATCGTATGCGTATTCGATTTTTCATGCAGAAATCTTTACTTTGTAGATATATTGAAGATAAATGTTGATTTCAAATTGTAATACGAGCCCAACTATTTAACTTCACGGGAGAAATCGAGTGGGGAAAAGTTCGCCTTGTAATGTAGCGGTTAGTGCGTTAGTCGCCCTCTATGTTTGAGGTACCAGGTTCAATACCTGGCCGGGTCAATGCAAAATATTTATTTAGGTCATTTTACACTGCAATATTTCCCTTTCCCTTATATTAAAATCAGCACATATTAAAAATTAAAGTGGTTTAGGAATTGTGCGTGTGGATGCAATGGGAGCTCCTACCCAGGTGGAAGTTGACGGAAGAATACGATGATATGATAACTGAGCACTGCACTACGTGTTGTAACTGACTTTAAATGTCTGACTAAATAACCAAGGTGTTCGCTTTACTTTCTAGTGAGGTCTTGAGGTTGTGTGTGGTTGTGTGCGTCAGCATTTTGTCATTAGTTATTTGAATATTTTAATAATCAATTGTTTACACACAGGAAGTGTATGATTCAATTTCTACACTGTCTTTAATTAATTAATTTATTTATATATACGCCCAATGGGCATTTTTAAGGACATATTTAAACATAGAAAATTAATATAAAGGAAAGTAGAAAGACACAATGGTATATAGTAGACTCGGTGGGAGTGAATGCGGGAGAGAGGTGTTTATAATTGAATTTGATTCAGTGATCGTTTGAAAGAAGACAACTTGCTATCAAAGAGATTAAGACTGGTATGTTTGTGGGCAGACCTAAGGATTCTGGGCATAGGGGAATGAAAACCATAGTTAGCTCTATGGTTATCGGTATGAAAGAGTAAGTTTTGTCTGAAGTTTCTAGTTGGGATATTTAATCTTATTGAGCTCAGTAGTTCAGGCGCATCAAAGAGTGAGTTGAGAATTTTAAATAGGACCAAAAAGTCAGATTTATTTCGCCGGTCTTGAAGAGAAAAGCTAGTTTCTAACTCATTATACATATATTGGTCTCTGGATAAGCCCAACCTACAGTCCATCTTTCTTAAAAATCGATGTTGAACTGATTCAATATTTTTGATATGAACATCATAATATGGAGACCAGATGACAGAGGAATACTCTGGGTGTGGGCGAACTAGGGAACAGAAGAGAGCTTTAAGGGTTTTGATATTTTTGAAGTCAGTTGTGCTTCTGTTAATAAATCCAAGGAGTTTTAAGGATTTATTTATAATATGTTCAATATGAATTGTAAAATAATGTTTAGTTTCAAGTATAATACCTAAATCTCGAGTGAGTTGAGAATTTAAGACGATAATAGGTCATATGACACTGAGCTTCTATTTCTGGGTAAATCCGTGGTGTATTAAAAATGCTTTGAGTTAGCTAATAGTACAATTATAAAAATCTTCCCCACTGGGTAAACTTTAAGAAGAAATCATACTAATAAAAGTGACATACCTCATTGCATTAAAATAATAATTAGGCCTACGTATATTACCAGGCCGTGGTTCGATGGTAGTGTTGCGGACCGACGAATCAGAGAAATGTTCACCTCGATTGTGTTTTGTCAGATGCACGCCGCGAGGCACCAGGAGGAGTTCAAGTGTGGCGCGTGCGGCAAGTCGTTTCCCGCCGGGCGCGCGCTGCGTCGCCACATGAAGACGCACCAGGCCGTGAAGCCGCACTCGTGCAACGTGTGCCACAAGACCTTCGCCGAGAGCAGCAACCTCACCAAGCACAAGAAGCGCCACACGGGGGAACTGAGGAACGTGCAGGGGAAGCCGCATCTCTGCAGCGTGTGCGGTTGGTTATTGTGTTCAATATTTGTGTATACGGGGTAAATTAAAAAAAAAAAAAAAGAACGATTGTACCAACCGTTCTAATTTATTTATTTTTGCACAATTTAACACAATAGGCCAGGAGGTAAAATCACAGTGGTGAATTGCAGTACAGAATTTAACTCTTTCCTTGCTGTGCCAAAAACGTCTTATCCTTCCGGTGCTGTGAAATGCAAAATTGAGAGATTTGAAATTGTAAAAATGGAATATTCATAGGCAATGACTAAGTTCAGTATCTTTTTTTCACTTTTTTGTTTGTTAATAGAATTTTAAAGTAAGCCAAATTAAAAAAAATATATATTCTTTATATATCGTATTATCAGCACTATTTTTAAAGTTTTGTATTTCTGAAATAGCTTCGCAAGTGACGTCAGAGGTTGTTCTCTGACAGTTCTTCCGATTGGTTCGTTTATGGTAACCAAACCCGATATCCTTCAAATCTCTCATATCTTTGGATGGTTCATATGGACCAGTGACGTCATTCAAAGTAGTGCATTTTTATTTTTAAAAAATTTTAAATACCTAGAAAATAAAAACAATAAAACGCTTTGCACTTACAGCCAATCTGCTAAACAAAATAGATTTCTTACCCTTGAAAATAGACGCACTATATCTGAACTATGCTATTTACATAAATTATTAAATAATAAAGTAGACTCTTTTAACCTACTCTCTAAAATTATTCTTAATGTCCCCTTTCGCGTGACAAGAAATAAGTATTTATTCCATCTGCCAGTCTGTAGCGCTAACTATGCGCAACACTCTTTCCTCTATCGTTCTTGCTCAAACTATAATGCTTTTTTTTCATCTATCGCTATATTTAACATGCCCCTTAATTTATTTCAAAATAAATTAAGACTCATTCTTTCTGGCTGCGATACGCTACCACTTGGTATTTAATGATGCTCACACTTACATACACCTGAACGCTTACTCCCACACAAACACACCTCTACACTTGCTCTCCTACAAATACACACAAACACACCCTTTTGTTGCACCACAATTTAATATGTATGCTTTTATTTAGAAACTTCGCTGGTCTGTCTTTAAACCGTATCTTTTTTATGTTATTATATCATTGTCGACTGTTTGTTTCTGTAAAATAAATTAATAATAAATAAAGGAAACCTTGCAAAGTTCAAAACTAATGACAAAAAAGAGCAACTAAAATGGTAGTTTCTCTAAGAAATAAATCATACGAGGACCGCTTAAGGGAGCTCGGGTTAAGTTCACTGTGGGAGCGCAGGCACTTGTGTGACTAGATCTTAACTGAGCAATATAATGTACCCAAGTTGAAATCAATGCTCACTTTGAATGAAAACCGCCATCTCAGAGGTCATTCATTGAAACTGAACACTGCCTCCTTCTCATCCAACCCCGGGAAGAACTTCCCGACAAACCGAGTCGCGGAGAAATGGAATGGCCTTCCCGAGAAAGTGATGGGTGCTAGTTCAGTGAATGTTAACTAGATGCACACAGCAATGTATAATGTTTAATAACTATGTACACTTGATATACACGCATCAGCTTAACGGCTGCTAGTGTTTTATTAATAATAATAATAATAATAATAAAACACAAACCGAAACCCTACTCGCGTTGACTTTGGCACTTTGGCATTTGGTGTCAGGCCATGTGGCCACATTAATCATCGCGGTTCACTCTTTTCTGGTTTGATTGTGATCAATGAAGTTTCTTAAGGACTTTTAATCAACGTCGATAAACAACATCTGCGATTGAGCCCGGGTGGTAATTTAACTTGAGTAATATTTTATATTACAGGTCGAAGTTTCAAATGGGCAACGTCTTTATCCAAACACAGCAAGTATCACACGGGGAACAAACTGCTCTCTTGCAAAGTTTGTCACAAGCAGTACGTGGAAATGCGGTCACTTCGAATCCATCTCAGGTAAACATGTACTTATTATTATTATGGACAACTTATAAAGCGCCATTTTCATAATATAATATCTCAAGGGGGCTTTACATAGTGATTCTATAGATTTAATTTAAGCTTTTAAATTTGTAATTTAATTTTAAAAACTTATTTTGTTATCACATGCTACAGATTTATTCAAATGATTTAGAGAACAAGTGGGTTTTAAGTTTTTTCAAAACATCACTTCACTCTCATAGCCTCGCGTCTCTGTTGGGAGAGCATTCCATGCCGTAGGATCTGCGACCGCAAATGCGCGTTCACCGAACGTAATGCGATGTTTGCATAGAGGTATAATAACCTTTTCTCTCGCCGTAGACGGAGCTGATCTAAGCGTAAGACGCCTGTCAGTTAGTTCATCTGGAATGCAGAGTTCCCTTAGATATTTTGGAGCACAGTTATGCAGTGATTTATACATAAGCCAACAGAGTTTGTGTTCCACCCTCTGTGGAAAACGTAGCCAGTGTAATTCCCAAAGAAGTAGAGTGATATGACTGAATTTAGATATTCTGAAAACAAGTCTTTTTGCAGCATTTAATACGGACTGTAGGCGAGTCATTTTGTTCATTGGTAGACCTGCATAGATACCATTACAATAATCGACTCTAGACACTACAAACGCATTTATTAATTGACGGGCGGCATCAACCAGCAAATTTTTGCATATGCATTTAATTTGTCTCAGCTGGTAGAAGCATGAACTTATCGATCTACTAATTTGAGCGTCAAGAGAAAGGTCAGAATTAAGTAAAACTCCCAGTAGTTTAACGGTGGGTAAAGCGGTACTCCCTACATCGGGGAGGGCTGTATCCTGAATCAAATTATGTCGCCTGGCTGAAGCCACCTAAAGTTGTTCCGTTTTTTATGGGTTTAATGTTAGTCTGTTTTCAGCCATCCAGTTCCCTATTTTCTCAATGCATGTATCAATTAAATTAACAAGCATACTTCTCTCGCCTGGTTTGCAATAAAAATAACATCCGTGTATCATTTGCATAGCAGTGAGACCACAATCCACTTCTGTTCCTGTAAACCCGTCAATATAACATTGCTTAGCTTCAATGCTGCATCATGTCATTTTGAGAGATTTAATTACTATCCTAACATGTTTAACTCTGCCATAAAACAATATCATGCTTTTTAAGATATTGGACTATTATTTTCTTGCAGTTGAGGTAGCTTCAATGCTGCATCGTGTCATTTTGGGAGACTTAATAACCATCCTAACATGCTTAACCTTTCCCTCACTGTCCTAAAAACTGCCGCGTGTTATGGTGCTGTGTAGTCACTACGCATGCAAAAAATTTGAGATTTTAAATTGTAAAAGTGTAATATTCATCGGCAATTGCTTCAATTATTTATAGTTGAAGTCAAAGTGATGGCATTTTTAATCTAATTGCTAAAAAATGAAAAAAAACATTAATTCATGCTCTCAGTGCGCGCAAAAGAACCGCCTCCAACGAAAGCCGAGTAGCTACTGACACAGCTAACGTCTGGGAGAAGTACAAGAAACTCTCCTGTCCGCGTGTGACGCACATAAATTATCTCTCTCGCTCCCAAATATACCCGTAATATCGAGAGTGAGACGTAAAGAGTGTGCGAGACAATTATATATTAGGATTACTCTTTTACTACGAACGCAACATGCGACACATTGGTAAACTTTCTGTTGTATCGGTGATATCTCCGACTTTTGATCAAACGCTTTTTATGTTCCCAATGAGCATTAATTATTTAATAAAAAAAACGTTTTTACCGATACGCAAATATATATATAACGAAGGAATAGGGAAAATCTCATCCCATCATTTATTATATTTATGGAGATATTGAAGTTATTAAATGCAATGTGTACTGGCCACACATCACCGGGAAGGGAGAGTCAACTCTGCTGTAAAACAATAACATGCTTTATAAAATATTGGATTATCGTTTTCCTGCAGTTGAGGTGAAATTGAAGACGATAGATTACTCCGCAAACAGGTGTTTGTGTTTAGTTGATACGTCTCTCGCAGTAACCTGTATGTCTCTTCCTTCAACTTGAATATATTGTAATGTTTCTCAGGAGCCATACCGGAGAGAAGCCTTTTGAATGCAAGATATGCAACAAGGGTTTCACGCAGCAGTGTAATTTGGAGAAACACCTTCGGGTGCACACGGGGGAGAAGCCGTATATGTGTCCCGTGTGTCCCAAGAGATTCTCCCAGAGAGGTAATGTTGATCACAATTAATATCGTATGTTAGTTGGATGTTGTCAAATTGCAAAACCGCCACTGTGCACGATCGCTGTTTTTGGGAAGACCAACTAAACCAGCAGCAAAAAGACTATTCATTTTAAGTTCAATGCGCAACTTGTGCGTGGTATAACAGGTAGCGAAAAAACTATTCATTTTAAGCTGAATGTGCACATTGAATGTAAAATAAATATGTAGGAAAGTGTCCAAAATAAAACACTTTTATTGGATTTAATTCTACTTTTATTCTTTTCAAATATATGTAACGCATTTCGACTTGTTAGGACATTATCAAACTAACTTAAATACTTACGAAGTTTCCTTATGACAATAATTGCTGTTTTTTTTATAATTTTTTTTATATAGGAGTTGCTTTATTATTTACCTTGCTTATAATATACAAGGTTTATATTTCAAAAGTGGATTTTTCTGCAAATTAATTTCTTTAAACTTATCTAAACTGTTGGGATCAGGAGGGATATACTAATGTGGGCCAATCAGGAACTTCTCAGCTTATGTGGAGAGGAAACCACTCAAAACTCTTCAGGAGAAGCCGGCCTGTTGGCAGCAGTCAACAGGCCTGCCGTTCCACTAGAGGAGTGTTCGGCATTTTCTTCCCTACTTTGGTTTATTTTACCAATAGCCTGCACTATATTGATCATGTATAATACTACCTCTCGTGTGAGTTCTTTATTGAGTTTAATAATTGCTGTTCAATGATATAGGTGTTTAAGAGTGCTAATAATATATGGGGGTATTTATTTATTTGTATATACGCCCAATGGGCATTTTTAAGGACATATTTATACATGGAAAATTATTATAAAGGAGAGTAGAAAGACACAATGGTATATAGGAGACTCGGTGGGAGTGGAAGCGGGAGAGAGGTGTTTATAATTTAATTTGATTCAGTGATCGTTTGAAAGAAGACAACTTGTTATCAAAGAAATCAAGACTGGTATGTTTGTTGGCAGACCTAAGAATTCTGGGCATAGGGGAATGAAACCCATAGTTAGTTCTATGGTTATCGGTATGAAAGAGTAAGTTTTGTCTGAGGTTTCTAGTTGGGATATTTAATTTTATCGAGCTCAGTAATTCAGGCGCATCAAAGAGTTAGTTGAGAATTTTAAATAGGACAAGAAGGTCAGATTTATTTCGACTGTCTTGAAGAGAAAAGCTAGTTTCTAACTCATTATACATATCCCGGATAAGCCCAACCTCCAGCCCATTTTTCTTAAAAATCGATGTTGAACTGATTCAATATTTTTGATGTGAACATCATAATAAGGAGACCAGATAACAGAGGAATACTCTAGGTCCGGGCGAACTAGGGAACAGAAGAGAGCTTTAAGGGTATTAATATTTTTGAAGTCAGTTGTGCTTCTGTTAATAAATCCAAGGAGTTTTAAGGATTTATTGATAATATGTTCAATATGAATTGTAAAATAATGTTTAGTGTCAAGTATAATACCTAAATCTCGTATACTAGACACGGATGATAATATTTCATCGTTCAGTGAGTAGTCGTATATGATTGGATTTTCCAGATGAAAAATCTCATAACCTCGCACTTACTTAAGTTGAGATGTAGATTATTGAATGAGCACCAGGTGCTAAAAGACAGTAAATCAGATTGTAATAGTAAACAACAATAGTGATTTTATATACGTATTAAAATAATTCATATCTTCGATTACTCGGAATCATTAATTTGTTGTTTTTATCAGGTTATGTAACGGTGCACATGAGGACGCATACCGGAGAGAAGCCATTTGCCTGCCAAATATGCGGGCGAGCATTTGCAGGTACATATGTTTTGCTTTGTCAATGGATTTTTATCAAAAGAAAAATACATTTGGAATCCATATAACAGTAAGTAGATATGTGTTGTTGGATCTATACAAAAAAAATTCTTAGAAACACAGAAATGTCAATTGGGTTCTACACTAAATAGTTATGAAAAGTGACTCCAACACTTTAACTTAAAAACTTTAGAAACTAGAAGAAAAGTAAATGACTTGTTATATTTATACAAGATTGTAAATGGTAGATTGGAAAGTGCAAGCTGTTTAAGTAATATAAAAATTAGTGTTCCTAATGGTTGTACCTTAAGGAACCCAAAAACATTCCACATGGATTCATTTAAGAATAATGTGCCCTTCTTCAATCCAGTGTCAAGAATGTGCAGATTATACAACACCATTGAAAACGTAGAGATCGATATTTTTGACGCTGGATTGTTTAGGTTTAAGAAGTGTATACAAAATGCGTTTTTATATTGATGTATTAATTTTGATGGATTACATTGCTGGTTTTGTTTCGATGCATATTTTGTTTATTGTTTTTATTAGTATTATATTAATTAATATTATTATTTAAATACAATTTTTTTTCATGTTTATTTTATTATTAATTCGTACAATTTTTGCATTTATTTTTTTTAATTTTTACAATAATTTAAATTCAATTTAATAATTTATTTTGCTCATTTTATATAAATATGTAATTAGTTAGCGTTTACATGGAATTGATGAAAAATAAGTAGTGTCTATTTTTTTTTATTGTTTCAATATTTATGTGTGTTATTTTTCATTGTTTGTAAACCAAATAAATAATATTGTATTTTTGGATTTTTTTTTGCAATTTCTTGTTAGTTTTCTATTGAACAACAACAAACAATCACGCCGTTTCCCCGTAATCTCGCTTCCTCCACATTCATACATCTTCTCATGCACGCGCGCCGATTATTCCGACTTTTGACATGTCCACCTTCAAGTATTTGTTGGATTCGGTCATGCCATGTCTTTCTCGGTCTTCCTCTATTTCTGCATCCATCAACATTCGTATTGTAAATATTCTTAGCCGTTCTTTTGCTGTCCATTCGCTCTACATGTCCAAACCAGAGCAGAGCTCTTTTCTTGATTTTGTCGATAATGCTTACATAATGTACGGATCTCGACATTTGCGCATCTATCGTACATAGTTTTACCACACATTCGCCTGAGAGATCGCATTTTGACAGCATTCAGCCTACTTTCATCCCTATTTTTCCAAGTCCATACTTCGCTTTCAAACATCAGGTTCGGGACCGGGACTCCATTGTGAACTGCTTATTTTGCCTGTTGCGCCGAACATTTATTTGCCAAGGTTGATTTAAGTGCACTGTTCACTCTGTTCCCGGAACTCACCCTCCTTTCAATATCTTTCTCAGTCATTCCATCAGTAAACATACTTCCCAGATACACAAATTCCTCTACTTGTTTTAATATAACTCCATTCACAATGATTTCACATTTAGTCATACTTTCATTTCTTTCAAAAACCATCACATTCGATTTATCGACATTCATCAACAAATCGCTTTCCTCGCATACATCGTAGACCTTTGTTACCAAGAACTGCAGTTCCTCTTTGTTGTTAGCAAGAAGCACGGCATCATCAGCATACAAAAGACAATTGACATTTAAATCACCCATTATTGCTCAGTAAACTGAGTGAAACAGGGTAAACTCAGTTTATTTTTATTTTATTATTTTTTATTTATTTATTCATACATATTACCCTGAATATGGCTCCTGCAATGGTAGCCGAAACGTCGGAACAAATCCAACACACACGGTATCATCCAAAAAAAGAAACATATACTTTAAATGACGTTACGAGTTCTTCTAAATCAACCAATGAAAAAATGTTACGATAGATTTCCGGTTTCCGGGAAGCCAACTCACCAATGAGACTCTCACCGAAGAGAACTAGCGACGTCACGCAGGGAGTAATTGAAAAATTACAAAAACTTTGAAAATGATCATTAAACTGGTCGTATCGCATCTCAGTTCACGGTTCCGGCTTTGTGTGTGCAGGTGCGAACACGCTGGCGATACACCAGCGCGTGCACAGCGGAGAGCGGCCGTACCAGTGCGAGACGTGCTCCAAGGTGTTCACCCGCCAGGAGGGGCTGCAGGTGCACCAGCACCTCCACACGGGGGAGAGGCCGCACGTGTGCATGGTTTGCAACAAAGGTACATTTATATTTTATACAATTTTTTTTACTTGATCATTCCTAGAAAAATTTTCTTCAGACTGGTGGAATTAAAAAAATTATAAATAATACCCCTGTTTGCACACAATGGTTGATAGGGCACTGCATTCGTACCTTTTCACACCTGTTAAGTGTTTATAAATAGGGTATTTTCACTCTGGAGGAATATCGGATTTAACCTACTCTACAAATTATTCTTTTTTTTAAGATTCTCGTAGTGTTTTTATAAGCCCTTATAATTAATATTTTTATTCATTATAAATACTTAAAATATTGAAATATTTAATCAGTTTTTTTACAATGAGGCCCGAGTTCCGGAAAAAAATGAAAATATATATATGATTCTTAATATATACAGTAAAACCTCGTTTTTACGTTCCTCGATTTTACGTTTTCCCGCTTTTTACACCGTAATATTTAGGTCCCATTTTTTTTCCATACATTCTCATTCAAAATTCCCCCCAATTGACATTTTTAAAGTTTTTCATAACCCCGGTTTTACGTCGAAATTTTTCCATAACTCATTCGATCTGTCAAAAGACGAGCCGCGCGCCGCCGCGTGAATGGAAAATAAAATCTAGGTAAATACAAAAAATGTGTAAATTATTGTCTTAAACTAAATTCAAAGTAGGTGCAGTGTAATTGACCATTTTGTTTAAGTGTCTAATTTTGACATTTTACTAAATAGTGACATGCAGTTGACGCATGTTTAGGAAGATTAGTCTTTATATCAATAAATTACGATGCAGAAAGTTTAGAAAATTGGCAATACAAATATTCTTTGATGCTATATACATAATGTGAAAAGGAGATAGTTTAAACAGTTATCATAAAAGTGTGAAATTGCCGCGATGTAAATGACCGTTGTAATTTTGTGGTGCCATACTAAAAAAAGTGATACCATATAAATATTTTTTCCCAATATTTAAGGAAAAATTCGTTATTTGCATTTTATGCAAATTAAAATTTTTATTTTCGTGTTTTAAATGTTAAGTACCCAGATAAAATTATTTAAACACGTTTTTTTTTTATTCAATAAAAAATAACATATTGTAGTATTGCTTGAAAAATACAATATATTTTTTATTGAATCATTGGTAAATATGAATAATCCCCAATCATGACGGTTCTTACAATTTTTCTGCAGTATATTTAGTATAGTCTTGTACAATAATTATATTTAAATGAAATTTAATTTTTCCCATACATTTTTCATTTTCTCACTTTAAAGTTTTCCTCAGTTTTACACTTTTTTTGTTGCTCCCTTGAAAAACGTAAAACAGGAGTTTTACTGTATATAATAACTTTGTAGTCAAACATTTTACTAAATATTTAATAACATTTAATATATACATGAAATTTGTTTTCCAGGATTCACAAGCGCCGGTCATCTGACCGGCCATATGCGCTCTCACACGGGAGAGAAGCCGTACATTTGTGATGTCTGCAACAAGCGGTTTGCTGGAAAGGGGAGTCTGAAGGTGAGCTAAATATAATAAATCTTCATCCAAGTGGGCCGATGCGCCAATCACTACAGTACAAGGCGGACCTATCCCCACTAAAATTCCTTTTATAGAATGTTTACCCGAGTGTGGCCATTGAATCACCGCCTGTAATTATTATCGTAATTTCCTCTTTAAGGTACATATGAGGATTCACACGGGAGGCAAGAACTTCACGTGCACCGTGTGCGGAAAATACTTCACACACAGCACTCTGCTAACGGCGCACACCATGACGCAATGCGGCACAGTCCAGGAGCAGATCATGTGGACCAGTAAGCGTTCATTCATTTTCATCTCATAATTCCCTTACCGCATCGAATGGTGCGTAGGGCACTGCATCGGTACACTAACTGCAGCATATTTCGATAATCCGTTGCACTTAGAATTATAATAGACCAGAAGGCGTGTAGAATCATGTTCGCATGCATCGTATTGTGTTCAAAAGTCTGCCAAATGCCCCCTCCCCGCCCGACATCTTGCCTGCGCATGCGTGAAGTGGCCGCGTAGTGTTGCCAGACCGCGAACTATATATTATCATAACACAAATGTAAGATAATTTTGCGCTATGTTATGTTTAACCACAAAAATATTTTACTGACTGGTCTTTTATTAGGCAAACGTAAAAAAAAAAACATTAAACAATCATTTAGTAATGAAGTAAATTAATATTAATACCCATTGCAACACAAAGCCGATTCGCCGGTTTGTCTTTGAAGTGATTTTTTTAACATTAAAACTGAATGACAATAACATTCATAAAAATAACATAAATAAGTATATTTGGGTTACTGATTTTATAATAAAATGTAATAATCACAATTTATTTCACATTATTTGTTACAAAATATTAATTTAGTCTTAATGTTATTGTAATAAAAAAATGTGTCAAAATTAAATAGTGTGATGTATAAACAAATTATGTCATCTTTATTATGATGATTTACGTTGATCAATTTGTCTCATCTCTAACATTTTTGCAAAATGACGTAACCTTGTAAGAACGTTGTTAATAATTAAGTTTATTTTAGTTTTCTTTAGTTTTAAAGCTGATTTTATATAATTATGTTGATTTATATGTCAAGCATTGTATTAAAAAAAATACTACCAGATACTAATGATTTTTCGTGTGTCAATATAAACCACTTCTTAGACGTTACTACAAAGTTATGTTCTCACTTTTGCTGACAACTGTCATTCTAATCAAGCTATATTTTAAGGACATTAATATGGCTATGTGTAAAGTATCGAGCGACAAGTTAAAACCTGTAATGGTTGAGTTACAACAGACCGCTGACTATTGCAAAATTCTACAAGGTTTTCTTTCACCGGGACAATGCTCCAGCAAACGAGGCATTAGTGTCATTGGCTGCTATTCACGAAGCTGTGTTTGAGATGCTTGAACACCCCCCGTATTCACCTGATGGCAACCGATTATTCTCAAAACTCAAGGAACATTTGTATGGAATGAAATTTTTGAGTGACAATGAGGTCATGTGCTGTGTAGATGAGTGATGGGCGGGGTCAGACTTGTATAACAATCAACCCTCGTATTCATACATCTGTTTAATATGAACAATAATGGACATTTGTGGAGGACTATTAATTGAAGTTAAGCATAACCTCTTTTTCCTAAGATTACAACAGCCTTTGAGCAACAGATTTTGAGTCCATGTATTTTTCCCAGTGATTTTTAAAAAAATATTCTCAAATGTGTACTCATAAAAATAAGAATTTTGTATGTTTTCAGCACAAGTGACGGAAGAAGAACCTCAAGCTGGTACATCCACGTCGTTCCATAGTTTCTTCAAAGATGATATTGTCAAAAAATAAAAATCAGAGATGTTTTAAAAAAAAAATGTGTAAATTTCCAAAGAAAACTATGTGAAGCAATACGGTCTCGTCAGTTTTGCATTTTAATTTTTTTTTCGACTAGCTAAAAAATACAATAGTAACAGTATTATTAAATGTGTAACCTTATGGGATAAATGGCTTACAATATTTTTTACTTTTCAACTATAAAAAGTGTAGAAAAAGAGTAGAAAAAGATGTTGAAAGGAGAGTGAATGCGGGCAACAAAATGAACGGAGCACTAAGCACAGTAATTGCCAATAAGAATATGTCAATCGAAGCTAAACTGGCAGTGCACAACAGAGTTTTAGTCCTAACACTTTTATGCAAGTGAAACATTGGAACTGAAAAAGGATGAAAGCCGAGTGAACGCTGTTAAAATGCGATCTCTTAGACAAATGTGTGGGAAATCAATGTATGACAGGGTTACGAATGATGAAATTAGGCGAGAGTGTAAATCTGAGTCAAGTATAATTGATAAGATTAAGAAAGGTTCTCTGAGATGGTTTGGTCATGTAGAACAAATGGACGACAAAAGGATGGTAAAACAAGTATATATGTCGAAAATGAACGGTAACGTGAGACGAGGATGACCGAGGAAGACGTGGCATGATCAGATAAACCAAAATCTTGAGTCTGGTCATGTCAAAAGCAGACAGAACTGAAGGACAATGTATGACAAGATGTATGAACGTGGAAGAAGCTAGGAATGTATGCCAGGATAGATGTGTGTGGCGGTCCATTCCCTCTGCCTACCCCTACGGAGAAATGGCGTGATGGTAGTAGTTGTAGAAAAAGTGTAAGAAAAATTTCATTCTGCCAAAATAGGGTTAAAATATCAATCACAGAAATTAGCATATTTTAATAGTATTATATTGTAATATAACCGCTAAAACAAAAAATGCACAGAACCTTATTACGAAATGATTTTACAAGCAACGGAATTTTTTTTCACTTTTATACTGGCTAAATATCTAATAATAGCTTTTATTTTTAATCACCTAAATTTATTTCAAATACTCTTCAACACAATATCAAAATATCCAAGCTCCGATTTTTTAAATTAAATCAGTCGGGATTTATTCAAAACAGATAACAATGAATTTACAATTTTACTTTAGATTATTTATCAACAGTGATTTTTTATGCACGCTTTATATAATATTTCAAGATCTCTATATAAACTATGAAATGTTGTTTTAAAGAGATATCTCATGATCTGCGTTGTAAATAGCTAGACTTACTTATAAGACATTTAAAAATATAGATTATGTATAGTAAGTAATATTATTAATTTTATTTATCTGTATTTATTCTTAAAGATTTTTTATCCTGTAAAATGTACACATTTTTATAACTATTTGCCCCGAAATTCAAGATCATATATTAATTTTTCTATGGTTTGCATCGAGTCGTCTTTTGTAGTCCCCCGTTCTCATCCATGTATTGCCGGCCCAAAGCAACAATGAGATGAATCCAAAATTTCCAATTTTGAGATACACATTCAGATTTATTTATTTATTTATACATTTTATCATAGATAATAAAATATTGAAGTCATAGTTAACCTAAGGGAATAATATTATAGCATATTAATTTTATCAAATCAAGAAAATTTAAACAAACTAACCATATTACAACACAAAGATTTATGAATCATTTTGAAAAAAGAAACCAATACACAAGTGCAAATTTGATGTTAAATGAATTTAAAGTACATAAGCAGAGAATATTTTACAGTACGATGATATTTGTGGATACAGTCGAACTCGGTTATAACGATCACGGAAATAGTGAGATCTCGGATGTAACGAGGAAACATTAGTTGACATTTTAGTTCATGGTTTTCTCCATACAATTATTCACTATCAGAACAAGCTACTTCTCGGACATACAGAACAAAAATTACATAAAAATCTTCAATTGTCAAAAACATCATTCTCGAAATAAGAACCTAAGTAATAAAATCCAAACGGTCGGCTAATGTAAAGGATAAATCCGTTGGGCGTTGGGATCGGATTATGTTTATGATAGCTATGTAAGTGTCTAAGTACCTAATTGGATTTTTTGCCGACAATATTGAAAAATGAACACACGGTTTTTTAAAAATCCGAGCTTTGTGAACTTAGTAAGTGCCGGTTCGGCACATTTTTACAATTTACAGCTGCTTTTGTAGTTTATGAATGACATACTTGTTTCGGGGGTTTTTTTTTAGATCTTTTAATGTTCTAGGCTTATTTCAATACACAAGAAACATTAAAAGTGGGTAATATCAAATGAGTTCTAGACCAGATCAGTTAAAACCTAAAAATGTATGTATGAATTATATGTACACATGTTATTTACTTGGTGACAATGTGCAATAGCGATTGTATAAAAAAAAACCTCTCTCCGGTATAACGAGCAACGCTTATAGCGAGCAAATTCAAGTGGTCCCATCTTCCTCGTAATAACCAAGTTCAACTGTATAGATATTTTCTTTTTTAAAAACAGAATTTTGGAAAAAAAAATATCAAAGCCAACATGAACATGATCACAATACCAGAGAAAGGTAAAAATCTGACTCCCATTTTAAAAAACAGGCGAAGTCACAAAATTCTATTTTATACAAGGCAGTAGAAAATATTATGACACGGGAAAAAACATTAATGAAGGAAAAATATATTATTCAATATATACTTCAAATAATTTAATCCAGTCAGACCCTTTGCATGCCTCAAAGTCCAATTATCTCAGAATGTGTTCTTCAGGGATATCTCACTGTCACTTTGGGTTTTGGCGGTGTAAGAGAACACCCTACATCCAAATGCATCATTATTATTAAATACTCTACAGAGCCACTATTATTATAATATTTTTGCGTTCTCCTATTTATATGAAACTACAAACAATAACCTTATTACGATACATAATTCAGAGTTTGAAAAACTACCGTGGGACTTCAACTCGACTCATCCTTAGTCGTGTTGCGGGAGCCTCTGGCCATGAACTTTGTACATTCCAAAAATTATAAATCCAGTAATTTTACATTGTTTTTATTTTAAGGTAATTGCAATATAAATACGTACGACAAATAAAAAACAAACACATTGTTGTGGTTTTATTTATTTTCACAATACTTGACTTGTACACTTGACACTTTTTTCAGAGAATCCACTCCTATGGACACATATAACTTTATTTTTTCAATATAGGGAAACCCGGATTTAACGTTTTTCCGACAATTGCGTGTAATTACTTCAGTCCCCATATATTTTAGTACATTTATTACCCGCTTTTATGTTTTTTTCCCCGTAATTTACGTCAAAAATATGCGAGTTAAGCTCGGGTTTCCTAGGACAGCGGTGCCCGTATTTTAACGGCCGTAGTGAACATTAACGCGGTTGACAGCCGTCGTAACGGTGACTAGAGAGTGGTTTCTTATAAAAATGGTGTTGATAACACCGTTAAAAAATAAAATCACTCTCTAGTCACCACTACGACGGCTGTCCACCGCATCACCGTTCACTACGGCCGTTAAGATACGGGCACCGCTGTCCTAGGAAACCCTAGCTTTACGCGCGCCTGACAATGAGTCGGCGCAGTAGACACATTATTTCGGCCGTGATTCGACGGCGAGCAACGTGATTGGTCAGCATACGGCGCGCAACGCAATGATTGGCCGATGTCTTTCAATTTTAGCTGTTAAAATGCTATAACATCCGTCATTCTCATTCGGTTTTCGATTCGGTTTGCGGTGCTTCTTTCTTTTTACCATTATTCGCGATCATCATTTACATACAGTTTTTACGTTTTTTGTTTATTTTATTTGTCAAGTTTATTACTTTTTCTTCCTTTTTACATCTTTGTTTTTAAGTAATGTCTTAACAAAGAAAAGCTTTGTCAGTGCGAGAGAAAGGGAACATTCTCAAAAAACTGGATAAACACGTTGGTACACGCGTTTCGCTGGCGCGTAATTTGGTGATACCTATCATTGCTTTGGCTACAATAATAAAAAATCGGGAATCATTTGAAAAAAGTTCAATTCAATGTAGTCCCATGGCGAAAAAACTTATGTTTATAACAACGTTGAAGTACATAAAACTGGAAGGGATTTTAAAAGAGTAAAAAGGCGCTGCGCATCATGAATCGACTTAATATCCAAGGGTTCACTGCATCAAATGGATGGATAGACCGGTTTAAGAAGAGTTATAATGTGGTCTACAGACAAAAAAAAATCAACAAACATACATGATTTTAACAATGTTTGATTATGTCCAAATGCTTGCAGACTGGCTGGATTTGGACATAATCAAACATTGTTGAATTACTACCTGGTAAAAGAAGAAGTATAAAAATTGGAAAATTGTTTCCAGGCGTTGCCTAGTAGGTGATTTGGTTCAGCCGGATGAATCTCACCCACGTGATAAAGGTTTCAGCTCTTTTACTTCACAAAAGTCAACAGATGGAAGAGTTGAGGAAATGTGGATGTTCGAACATGGGCAGAATGGTGAATGTTACACAGTGTGTAAAGTGGCCACTTAAACCAGCCAATGACGGGTCATAAGCCCTGTAAATGCCTAGACTTCCATATTACCTTCTCGAAAACTTTTTCCCTCTCTGTTGAAATAAATTTAAATACATGATTTTTTCAATAAAAAATAAAATTCAAAATGTCGTTTTTTCAATACCCCCTATTTACATTTTCCCTCCATTAAAGTTTTTTTTTCAGTCCCTTAAAAGACGTAAAATAGGGGTTTCACTTTATTATTTACAAATACATTTCCATACGTATATGCTTCACAAAATACAGTAAAATAAATAACATAAATTAAAACAAATAGCAGACGTGGATGACAAATGATATTGTATAATTATCATAATTTAACAAGTCTCGCATCTTCTGGTCGTTTGACAAAATAATCTATCAGCTTTTAATCAAAATCGTAAAATGTATTCACATCCATTTTTAGTGTGACAATTATTGTATGTATTACATACTTTTTTCAGAAACATGTTGAAGTTTTTTAAAATATTAAATGTATTATTAATGTTAACAATTCTTATAGACTTTTTGTGTCCTCGGGATTTGTATTACAAAAAGAATATTGTAATCCTCTGACGAGTCAAATAACCATAGACAGTGGGATTTTTTCCCCTGATAATTATATCCTTGTGCTCTCTAGAGGTGTGCGTCTCAAATTTATTTGCATGGAGCTTATAACTTTCCATTTAAAAAAAAAAATAGTATGACTCAACTAATATGGCAAACTTCAATGTCGCCGCTATAGTAGCATCGAGGGCGAAGGATTGTATATATTTGGATAATTTATATAGCGCCATTTTTGTGAAAAATCACCTCAAAGGTGCTGAACAATAAATAAATATCCCGGCACGTCTTGCAGCTACAGAGCGCATGGATGATTGGGATTCTAGTTTATCTCCAATTATGATATATAGGAGCTAGATTATAGCACGTCTTGCAGCTACAGGGCACATGGACAATAATAAATCTAGCTCCTATTCACATTTTTTTTAAATAAATTATTTGACAAATGAAATTCTAGCAACTTAAAATTATCAGTAAATTTACAAAAATAAATGTTGAGCATAATAGTAATTTTGTGTTCATGCTTAAAATTGAATATTATAAATAGGAGCTAGATTACAGCACGTCTTGCAGCTACAGAGCGCATGGACGGTGCATTGAAATCAAATATCCGGTATTATTCTCTCTGGGCCTCTTGACCAGTTGTAGTGCAAGAAACGGTATTTTTTTATGTCCATACTCCGTAACTGAAATAAAATACGCACATATTAATTTAGTATATCACTCACTTGTACTTTTTGTTATTTATTAACAATTGTATCAGATAAGATTTTGCATCATAATGGCGGCACTTAGACACATTAAATAAACCGATTTAAAATGATATTACAATTCGGGACAGTCAAAATGTAACAAAAATAACTACTTCCAAGAAATAAAGTTGAATGAGTCATTTCGAATGTTTTAAATTGTGTTACCATTATTAAATTAGCCTTTAGAGTGTTTCAGACTGCCGCCGGTCATCGGTTAGCAAATTTCATCATATTACTTTTAAAACAGTAAAACTCCCGTTTTATGGTTTTCAAGGGAGCAGCAAAAAAAAGTTTTAAACTGAGAAAAATGCGGAAATGAATAATTGCAGAAAATTGTAAAAACTGTCATAATTGGGGATTATTCATATTTACCTATGGTTTCTATTTAAAAAAAAATAATTTTTTCAATCAATACCTCAATATGTTTTTTTATTGAATTAAAAAAAAACATGTTTAAATAATTTTATGTTTCTTAACCTTGAAAACACGAAAATAAATATTTCAATTAGCATAAAATGCATACAATGATTTTTACCCTAAATATTGGGAAAATTTTATTTAAATTTATTTCAACAGAGAGGGAAAACATTTTTGAGAAGGGAATATGGAAGTCTAGGCATTTACAGGGCTTATGACCTGTCATTGGCTGGTTTAAGTGGCCACTTTACACACTGTGTAACATTCACCATTCTGCCCATGTTTGAGCATCCACATTTCCTCAACTCTTCCATCTGTTGACTTTTGTGAAGTAAAAGAGCTGAAACCTTTATCACTTTTGGACCCTACGTCGTAAGATCATAAGCCCTGTAAATGCCTAGACTTCCATATTCCCTTCTCAAAAATGTTTTCCCTCTGTTGAAATAAATTTAAATATAAACAACTCCCTAGGGAGGAAATCTAGCCAGTCTGCAAGCATTTGGACATAATCGAACATTGTTAAATTTTATTTATATTGTATCACTTTTTTTAGTATGGCACTCATAATTTCAACTGTCATTTACATCGCGGCAAAACTGTTTCACCCTTTTATGATAACTGTTTAAACAATCTTCTTTCCAAATTATGTTTATAACTTCAAATAATATTTCTATTGCCAAATATTTAAACTTTCTGCATTGCAATTTATTGATTTAAAGACTTTATTCTTCGTGCGTCAACAGCAGGTCACAATTTAGGTGCGACACCTAAACAAAATGGTCAATTACACAGCACCTACTTTGAATTTAGCTTGAGACAACAATTTACACATTTTTTTATCCTCCTCCACGGATGCTACTTTGTTTTATTTTTCATTATTTTTTCATACATTTTAGAGAAACTTTACCATACAATTAAATTCCCTAATATTTACTGCACGTAAGAAATCATTTTATATCCAATTTGCTGTTGCATTGAACTTCCTTATTATCCGGATAATGACTAGCACTCGTTAATCTGGATAGCTGGAGTTTTACTTTACATACTTTCGTAGGTTTGTTTTTTTAATAAAGGCTATTAAAACATGAAAATATCTAGATTAAAAAACAGAATATAATTGCGAGGAGTAAACGTACCAATTTATTTGAATGGTTTAGTGGGACGATGCTCCCGGCTATTGTATTCTTCCCTCATGATTCTGATCTTGGTCGAGTCGGCGAGGAACCACTTCCACAGGTCGTATATGACGCAGTCTTTCTCCGACAATTCCTGACAAAAGTCATTTGAGATTATAATTCATATTTATTCATATATACGCCCTATGGGCATTTTTAAGGACATTTATTTATTTATTTTATTCAGAAAACATACAGTCGTACAAAATAAGTATTAAAAACAACATTTTTTTAACATAAAAAGACCAATTAAGTTTTCATAAATTAAAAAGATATGAACATTAAATGTGACGAAAAAATTAAAAATAAATAAGAATTTTAAGTGAGAAAAGAATAATTGTTGACATTTGCGTTTTCCATGGAGGTAATAAATAAAAATAAATAAAAATACCGATTGTACACTCCGAGCCATCCACGCACACACATGAACGCACATATAAAACATACACAAACATATACATTACATGCGGCACATATCTATATAGATAGCATAAACCACTCAAGATGCACATTCAGCAACTATCCCAAATAATCGACCCCATGAAGAAATTTTCTGTACAAATGCAACGTGCAGTTAAAAATGTCCACATCAATACTGAGTCCGTTACATATTTATACATAGAAAATTACTATAAAGTAAAGTAGAAAGACACAGTGGTATATAGTAGACTTGGTGGGAGTGGAAGCGGGAGAGAGGTTTTTATAATTGAAGTTGATTCGGTGATCGTTTGAAAGAAGACAACTTGTTATCAAAGAAATCAAGACAGGTATGTTTGTCGGCAGACCTAAGAATTCTGGGCATAGGGGAATGAAAACCATAGTTAGTTCTATGGTTATCGGTATGAAAGAATAAGTTTTGTCTGAGGCGGCCTCCGTGGTGTAGTGGTCAAGACGCTTGACTCACGCACGGAAGGTTCCGGGTTCGATTCCCGGTGAGAACACAAAAATTAAAATGTGGTTTTTCTCAAGCCTGGGTGCTCTGTGATGTAATTCACCACTGTAATTAGGCCTCCTGGCCTGTTGTGGTGCAAAAAAAAAAAAAAAAAATGTAAAATGTAAAATGTTTCTAGTTGAGATATTTAATTTTATCGAGCTCAGTAGTTCAGGCGCATCAAAGAGCGAGTTGAGAATTTTAAATGGGACTAGAAGGTCAGATTTATTTCGACGGTCTTGAAGAGAAGATATATTTAAGCAAGTTTCTAACTCATTATACGTTTATAGGTCTCTGGATAAGCCCAACCTCCAGCCTATCTTTCTTAAAAATCGATGTTGAACTGATTCAATATTTTTGATGTGAACATCATAATATGGAGACCAGATGACAGAGGAATACTCTAGGTGCGGGCGAACTAGGGAACAGAAGATAGTTTTAAGGGTATTGATATTTTTGAAGTCAGTTATGCTTCTGTTAATAAATCCAAGGAGTTATTTAAAAGGGTGTTTTCACACTAGAATATTTCATAGTCCCTGGACTGGTACCTGAAGTGTAAGACTGATCACCTTAACTTCATGTAACAAAGGTGATCAAGATACGCAGCGATTGGTGGTCCAATCCAGTGCCCTATGCACCATTAGGTGTAGAAAGGGAATGATGATACATACATCTATTGAAGAAATATTCTACAAATCACAACTTATGATACCAAAACAATTATACGCTAAAACAATACTCATTACAGATTCTAAAACTACTCTTACTCAAATGAAAGACATCACCCCAACAATACATCACATACAAATAATATAATCACTAAATCCTCAACACAAAGATAACTTAAAACAAATACAAACTAATACCACTTTTGGACAAAGGGATTTTGAGTATTATTCAATTAAAATCTATAACCTACTTCTACTATCTATTAAAACAACTAGTAACGAGAAAATGTTTAAAAAGGCTATAAAAAAATGGATAGTGGAGCTGGGTAGGAGTAAAATGGATTGTCTCATTCGCCCAAACCAATATTGAATCAACTGCTCCACAAGTGTATAGCTTATGTTAGGGTTTTGTTATTTTCATTGTGCGTTTGTAATATAAATAATATAGATGTACATATATACCTAGTTTTTAAAACAGTCTGAATATTTTGTTAATTATCTCTGTTAGTTAGTCTTCTTTGTGTATTCTCAAATGTAAAAACATTTCCAAAAAGTATATTATTAAGTGTCCTCGGCACGGGTAACCCCAGTGAGGTCACATTATTTTTATTATTGTTTATAGTTTGTAATAGAAAAATATGAATAAACAAATAAATACTACGGTAATGGTAAAGGTGAAAGTGTATTTTAGTGTCCCGACGAAGAGACTGGCACGTCTCGAAACCGGTAGACATAAAAAGTGGGCAAGTGGTTAGATACTAATATTTACTTTCTACGAACCTTGAACTCCATGTAAGTTTTAGTGACTTGTTTGATCTTGCATTCCCCTTGGCCGTGTCCCTTCTGGACTTCATACAGCGCGCTGTCCAGCGTGTGGTTGCGTATACCGGGCTGGTCTGTCGCTCCGTCCCATATTAGTCTGCGCATCGGCATCGCCGCCGCTTTGCTGAAAAAATATCAAAACAATTTGAAATGTTCCAATAAAATCATCACTTGAATGTCAGAACTATCCTAACTATTTTATTCATTCGTTGTGTTTTTTACAACTGATTTTGTTGTTCAGAAAGATCCTAGCTGGAATTACAGTAAAACCTCGTTTTTACCCTCCGCGATTTTACATTTTCCCACATTTTACACCAAAACATGTAGGTCACATTTTTTCCAAATATTCTCATTAAAATATTCCCCCAATTAACGTTTTTTATAACCCCGGTTTTACGTTAAAAAAAAATCATAACTCATTCGATCTGTCAAAAGACAAGGTGCAGTGTAATTGACCATTTTGTTTAAGTGTCTCATTTTGACATGTTACTAAATAGAGACATGCAGTTGATGCATGTTTAGGAAGGATAAAGTCTTTACATCAATAAATTACGATGCAGAAAGTTGAAAAATTTGGCAACAGAAATATTATTTGAAGAATTTATTATTTATTCCATTTATAGGGTTTTAACATTACAATACAAGAGTAGTTAAAAACATTTGAAAAAAGAAAAGAAAAAAGCATTGACAAACATAATGTGAAAAGAAGATAGTTTAAACAGTTATTATAAGTGTGAAACAGTTTTGCCGCGATGTAAATGACAGTTGAAATTCTGTGGTGCCATACTAAAAAAAGTGATACCATATGAATAATTTTTTCCAATATTTAGGGAGAAAATAGTTGTACGCATTTTATGCAAATTCAAATATTTATTTTTGTGTTTTTATGGTTGAGTACCTACATAAAACTATTTAATGTTGCTTGAAAAAATACAAAATATTTTTAACCAAATCATCGGTAAATATAAATAATCAGCAATTATGACAGTTCTTAAAAATTTTCTGAAGTACATTTAGTATAGTCTAGTACAATAATTATATTTTAAAGATTTTTTTTCTCTACATTTTTCATTTCTTCACTTTAAAGTTTTCCTCAGTTTTACACTTTTTTGTTGCTCCCTTGAAAAATGTGAAACAGGGGTTTTACTGTATTTCAGAAATACTATAGATAATACGATACATTGCTTGGTTAAATAGTCTATTAACAAATAAAAAAACCACTGAACTTCCGCATTGTAAATTACATTGGTACATATTAGGAGTGTAAATCACCTCTGGTCGATGTTGACTAGCGCGTTGGAGAATTTTTCGTAGAAAACGCCATTTTCCAAATCCCCTATCTCAATCTGCAACCTCTCTATAGTTCTGCACAGGTCTGCGATGGGAAGCTGCTCACTCATTTGAAAGTAGCCTAACAGACTCTTCAGCAAGAAGCTCATCGTGTTTACGGGCCGATGGATCATCTGAAAGAGAATATTCCTTTTTAAATATAAAAAGTAATATTCTTATATTTAAACAATAATATGTCCACACATAAATTACTGTTCTTTCGTTCTTTTTTTATGTAATGAAGGAGAACTTAAAAATATACAAATTCTTCAAAATAAGGCGATGGGGATTATACTCAAAAGAACTATCTATTCTAATGTAGAAAGAATACACAAAGAAATTGGCTCGCCGGTAAAGCAGCAAATTAAATATAATGCAGCAATTTTTATGCATAAAATAATTAAGGGGATGAATAAAATAAAAACAATAATGAATTTTAAAATTTAAGGGGTAAAAAAAAAGATAAGATTACCAATGAGGATAAAAACAGAATCTCATAACTCATTGTACAAGGGATTGAAGCTGTACAATGAGTTACCTGAAGAAATAAAGGAAATAGAAAAATAGAAACATTTAAAAATTAATTTGAAAAAATATGTTATTGAGAAATTTTGATAAAAAATTGTAATATTATTAAAAGTTTATATTAGTTCTTAAGAACTAGTTAATTAGTTCTAAACTAACCTAATGAAGCATAAATATTTTTTTTACATATATTACAGCAATTTACAATGAAATACAAAATGGTTTTATGATCAATATTCAGCTCCTGAGCGATGCTGCGACTGCTAACATGACAGTCTATCTCGATATTTTCCATAGTTTTATCGTCATTTTTGACAACAGGCCTCCCAGAGCTTGGTGCATCATTCACCTCCACTACACCAGAACGAAATCGCTCGAACCACTGTTGTGCAGCATGAACCGAAAGAGCATATTCGACGCTCGATAGATCACGACTGAATGGACCAAGCGCAATACTGTCAAAGAAGCGTCTGTAGTATACACTCACACCTTTACAACGCCGTATTGTATGATTCGATGTAACCAATTATGAACGAGATATACTTAGTTGAAAAAAAGAGCGCAAAATACGAAATCAATTTTTCCCTAACCTGATATAATACAAGGAGTAAAACCTACATACATAACACCGGTACACGTACCTGTCTGGACTTCTTGGCGGTGTTTTCCGACTGCAGACAGTTGATGGTGTCGATGGAGAACTGGAGGAGGTTCTCTACGGAGAGCTGATCTCGGCGGAGGCACATGAGAGCCACGTTGGTTTCATTCAAAGCCTCCTGGGAAACTGACACCAGGGAACAGAACTTTTCATAAATGTACCTGTAATCAATCGATCAATAGGCTTCTGTAATAAAAAGTGCTTACTTCAAAGCGATTATAAACTCCAATGAATCCCAATTTAAGCAAGAAATGCTCGCTTGAACATGAATTTTGTATGACTTTTGGAAATCACCTAGACGGTACGCTTAACGATCATCTGTATGTATCTACAGATTGACTACAAAGCCGGCTCCTTTAACGTCTCGATACATACACTCGGAAAGATAGTAAAACAGATGGAAAAAATATAATAACTTATTAATTTACAGTGGTAACTTTCTGACGCATATAATCTGTGTCTGACGCCTAGATACTTTTATTTGTTAATAGGACAGAATCTAGTGACATTATTTTAACATCTAGGCGTTCGTTTTATTAAAGTGACAGTTATGTTGGAATTTAATTTGACTTTAAAATTTACTTATTTCTCTCTCATATTTTTAATAGGCTTTTAAGAAAAAAAGTGCCTACCTCAAAACTATTAAAATTTTTAATAAATTATAATTAAAGTAAAAAATTGCTCGGAGGAACAAAATTTTTGACACTTTTAATGCGTAGATAAACGTATCGAGGGGTTCTAGAACCCCGGGTCTAGACCCGTCGGTATAAAACAATGTACTTACATCAAAACTTGATGGTGGGGGTATCGGTAGTATAACTTTGTAGTCGGTCAGAAGACTTTTACCTTCAACTATGACGTCATACTGAAGCTATGTCATTTTAGAGCGTAGATATGTGTACCGTGACATACGCTTCCCCTTGTTTCATATCGATGTACCTACCCAAAACTTGAAGGTGGGGGGCCGGTGGTATATCTTCATAATCGCTAGAGGGAATTTATCTTCAACTATACCGTCAAGGCGAAGGAATGACGTCTTTATCTTCCCATCATAATCGAGGCCCTGGTTTGAATAGTCATCATGTCGTCAGGTTTCTGGCAAATGTTGGTAACTAACATTTCACTAACACTAAACCACACCTGAATATCTGAGTATCAATCTTACTTGGCTTTCTCGTATCGCAGCTGGATTTCGCTCATGATGACCTGGTCACTCTGGCGGTCCACAAACTGCTGAATGCTTTCCGGAAGTTTCTCCGCTTGGAAAGTCTCCACTTCAGCTTCTAGAAGCTTCACCATGCCGGCCATCTTGACTTTCTCAAAACTGTAAAAAAAAAGCATGAAGTTTAATTGTAATACACAATACATACATATGTAGGCAATGACGTATAATTAAATAGAAACATCACCAGCACAGAATATAGGGCATTAATGTTTACAAAATGAGTCAATTAAATATTGTACCGTATAACACATTTTTCAAGGGAGCAGCGAAAAAAAGTGTTAAACTGGCAAAAACACTAAAGTAAAAACGGTCATAATTGGGGATTATTAATATTTACCTAAGATTTCATTAAAAATATTTTGTATTTTTTCAATCACAATGTGTTTTTTTTTTAATTGAATTTAAAAATAAACTTTATTAAATCATTTTATGTAGGTACTTAATCTTAAAAAAACGAAAATACAAATTTGAATTTGCATAAAATGCATACAATGTTTTTTTCCCTAAATATTGGGAAATTTTGTTTATATGGTTTATTATATTTTTTAGTATGGCACCACAGGATTTCAACTGTCATTTACATCGCGGTCAGGGTTGCCAACCCTATCGACTTTTCGGTAGATCTACAGATTTTTGGTGAAATCTACCAAATTCGATAGAAATTCTACCGATTTTTAAACCGTTCCATTTTTCCAATGATTTTTGTACTTATTCGTCCCCAATATAGGCAAGCCACTTATAAATTAATAAATCAAACACTCACTTTTTCCGTTTGCTTAAAAAGCTACTTTTTCTGCCATCTGTTAACTGATCACTTGATAATGAAACTTTTTTGTCACCTGTAACTATTTTCTGCTCAAATTTAGTAACCTATTTTAGCGATTACCTAGTAGTTTTATTTTATCATTAAGATTAAAATTGCGATAAACGTTAAAAAAAAAACACAAATTATTGTGATCTCACTGGAAATCTAATCATAAGCCCAAGGGGGCTACCATTTGGTTTGATTAAAAAATAATTCAATTGCAAAATTTTGTAATGAAAAAAAGGTAGGGAAATTTTCATACATTAGACTTGACGCTATAAAGAATGATGCCACCGCATGTGATGAGAAACCGCTTTGATTATTAACAGTCCAATGTATTACATAAGTAGATAATTGTAAATAAAAAAAATAAAGGTTTTCTTACTGCGAATCATGGCTGGAGTCAAAATCGAATTCTCTCAAGAATTTCAACTGCTGATGTAGTCCATCTAATTCTGACTTTGACTTGACGTAGAAAAACAAGCCTTCTTTCAATCTGGAAATAAATCAATTTTACGATTTACTGGCGTAATTATTTACAAAGTATTTTGTTCAATTCATTTGCGTAATTAATTATTCCATCCTGAATAGGAGAAATTATGCCGTACATATTCCAATGGCACCGCAGAGAACAATCGCCGAAAGCGCCTTGACGGAAATAAAGAAAATAAGAACTACACATTAAATGGCCAGCCGGAACAAATAGAAGAATAGATTATTATGATTTGTTGTGGACAGGCCAGGCCAGCTATTTCAATCATTAAATAATAAAGTACCTTAATTTATACATATAGAAATAAAAATACAATAAAATTAGGAATATATGAGTTGATAAATATCAAACGGGAAAGATAATCAAGAGGAAGAAATAGAAAGAAGGCGAGGTTTAGCATGGGCCGCCTTTGGTAAGCTCTCGTATATCCCGAAATCTCCGAAGTATTCACATTAACAATATTTTGAGTTTGTCCAAATTTTTGTGGACAAGGACTGGATTCAACTCCCTGGGGAGCTGTTTATATTAACATATTACAACAGAGATGAAGAACATTTAAGAGAAGGTAATATAGAAGTATAGGCATCTACAGGGCTTATGACCTGTCAATGGCTGGTTTAAGTGGCCACTTTACACACTGTGTAATATTCACCATTCTGCTTATATTTGAACATCTATATTCCTTCAATTCTTTCATCTGTTGATGTTTGTGAAGTTAAAGAGCTGAAACCTTAATTTATGCCGGTGAGATTCATCTAATTGAATTATTTCACCTACATACTAGACTAGGCAACGCCTGAAAATATTATTTTTTCAATTTCTATACTTCCTCATGGACCAGGTAATTTATCAACAACATCTTACTTCTATTTTTATAAATTTGTTTTTTATTTCATTTTTAAAATATCACTAAAACTCTAAACTTTATTTTCAAATAAAAAAAATTAAATTGTAAATAGGAGCTAGATTTATTATTGTCCATGTGCTCTGTAGCTGCAAGACATGCTGTAATCTAGCTCCTATATATCATAATTGGAGACGAGTAACTAGAATCCCAACCGCCCATGCACTCTGTGGCTGCAAGACGTGCTGGGATATTTATTTATTGTACAGCGCCCTTGAGGTGATTTTCACAAAAACGGCGCTATATAAATTATCCAAATATAAATAAATAACTCGTATAAAAATAACACGTAGGTATACATAATACAAGATATTATGTATATGGAATAATATGTTAAAAATGTAAGAGAATCTTGTAACGAAAAACTCCATCAGAGACGTGAAAAATGTCAATGTCCAAAGTAATATTGTTCAACATAGAGATAGCCCTTCTAACAGGCACAACCATTGATAGGTGGGTCCTACATATTGGAATGTGGAACAGTCTATGTTGATGGTGTTGAAGGTAATTATCCGGAACATATCTTATAAATTTCTATCAAGTCCCCTCTCTTCCGTCGTTCTTCCAATGATGTAAGTCCTAGTGCTTTTAACCAAGACGAATGTGGTAGCTGCAAACCAATCCTGAAGATTGGAACCAGAAGAGAAAATTAACGCAAATGGCACTCACCTCTCGCAAGTCTCCTTCAACTTGGCCTCGGCCAGCCGCGCGTCTCGGTTTCTCGCGGAGCCGAAGGCCGACGGAGAGTCTCCGCACGAGGGCCGGTCGGCGCTGCAGAAGTACTCCAGCTGGCGCGACAGGCCGCACCTCAGGTACGTCACCAGCATTTCCGTCTTGGCGGAGTACTCCTCCAGGGGGTACTGGGAGAAGAACAGCTTCTCCGAAGACTGAAGATGTATAACATTTTGAGTATGTCCAAACACTATTTTGACTTTTGACAATTTATTTTTAATTTTTGCACCACAACAGGCCAGGAGGCCCAATAACAGTGGTGAATTATATCATGGAACACCCAGACTTGAGAAAAAACACATTTAATTTTTGTGTTCTCACCAGGAATCGAACCCGGAACCTTCCGTGTGTGAGTCAAGTGTCTTGACCACTACACCACGAAGGCCGCCTAATTTGATCAATACCTGACCTGTGTAGATGAAAGTGAGCATTTTCGACACCTCCTTTAGTTTGCATTCAATCGAGGGAATAAAGCTACCAAAACTACTCGCAATATTTGCGCAGTGTACAGTGAAGATGCTACGAATGAAAGGATAGCTTGTTGATAGTTTTTGCGTTTTAAAGACGGTAATTTTGACCCGAAAGACATGGAGCGTTCTGGATGACCAGTGGACTTCGATGAGGGCCATTTGAACCATATTATTCATGAAGGTCCCCTTCAAACCACCGTAGAATTAGCTGAGCAGATGAATTGTATTCACATGACTGTATACCAGTAGCGAACGGTGATTTTATTTACAGGTAAGTAATAAAAAATTATCATTCATTTGTACCTACATAGTCTACAATATAATAAAAGTAATATATACTATAAATTGCTATTTTTTCAGTGGTTCTGTTGATACAACAACATCTCTCATCTATGAAATCAACTCGAGCGATGATTATTATTAACTTCTGATATAAAGTAGCACATTGAATTCAGTAGGTATTAGGTATTCTCATTATGATTGAAATTTGAAATGTCGACCGGCTAAATTGTTCTCGAAAAGAATAATGCCAAAAACAGCCGCGTCGAGCGCCACATGTCGGAAGTAATGCTAGTCAAAGAAAAATAGCCTTTAAGAAATAATGTATGAAATACTGCTTTCCAAATCGAGAATCTTCAAATAATTTGTGTAATTTGCAAGCTTACTCGAGGAGAAAAAACCGCCACTTGGTTTAAGATGTTCAAAATATAGTGTATACATCTGTTTAAGAGATACACTGGAATAATCGGCTAGATGGTTCACTGCTGGCGCTGGGCGTGTTTTATTAATATTTGGAGAAAAATACAAACGGTGGCAATGATTTATAAGATATGATAATTATTTGTTTGTTTTTCTGAAAATAAAAATATAAAACAATGTTATGGATAGTCAAATATAATTGTAAGCTGCTCATAATCGCTTATATCGACGATTGGCCTAAATCGTCCTACCGTCTTTGAAACACAAAAACCATCAACCAGCTGTCTTTTCATTCATAGCTCTTCATCGTACACTGCGAAGCTGCTTTATTCCCTCAATTGACAGCGTGCAATGAAAAAAAAAGGGGCTTACATTTTTAGAATCTGCACACATTTTGAGTACATCTTCTAGAAGACCATAGCACTGCAACTTCTCATCTCTCGCCTTCAGCACCAGTTCCTCTAGCTCCTCCGTCACTTTGGCTAGAACACTGTTCTCTATAGAAAGCCTCTCATTCAGCTCAAACTGTTTCTTGGATAGCTCCCGATTAAGTGTTCTGAAATATTAATTTGGTACAGTGATAAGGATCAGTGCTACAGAAAATTGGATACGAAAAATGTTTCCAATCAGACGAGAGATTCCCGATGGACGAGCGATTCATCGAAGATCCTCCCAACGATAGTGAAGGCAAGCCCGAAGCTGGACACGAAAAAATCGTCAGTGTGGAGGATGATGAGAGGCCGAGGCGAATGGAGATCCTGCGAGAATTCTCGGGACTACTGTCAGAACTTCCAGCTATTTTCCAGTACAAAAAGACGGCAAACCCAAAAACATAGAAAACCGATCTTTAATGTGAGGCTCAGGTCCAGTCACTAAACTCTAGGTTGAGAAAGCTGTGCCATCTATTCTGCTCTCTTACGGACATTCTGGATATTGGCACTCTCAGAGGTGTGCACTTTGCTCTGTTTCAATCCACTGCAACCTATAGAATAGCTGGCTGGGGCGGTTGTGCGGCATCCATTTTAGAGCCTCTCATAATTTCACAGAAATTATTATTTATTATTTACATTCATAAGTTTATTGCACATTATTTGAGAACTTGGTTATTACGAGGAAGATGGGACCACTTGAATTTGATCGCTACAAGCGTTACTCGTTATACCAGAGAAAGGTTTTTTTTATACAATCGCTATTGCACATTGTCACTAAGTAAACAAGTAAATACATATGTGTACATATAATTCATACAGAAATTTATTTATTTATTTATTAACGGAGATTGTCCATGTATACAATTTATAAGGTTTAAATATTACAATAAAAGAATAGTTTAAAACATTAAAAAAAAAAGAAAGAAGCATTGACAAACATAAGGGACATCGAGACAAGATCTGGACTATTTATTTAGTGCTCGTTTAAATCCTTGTAAACTTAAACCAAAAAAGTCCAGATCCTGTCTTGAGTTAACAATACGACAAAGGCGGGTCATTGGAGAATTTAGGCCATAGTTTGTTCTATGCTGATCGATGAACAGTACTTCATTGTTTCTCAATCTACGAGTCGGAATATTGAATTTTACTTGTCCCAGATTACTGGGATTAGATGGAACATCGATTACACCATTTAGTATGGCGAACATATATATGGAGTCAATACTAGAAATATTTAACATTGACTCTATTTCAGCATAAGAATAATTATCTCTCTCTAGTCCGAGCATCCACGCTATTTTTCGAAGCAAGCGATGTTGGACTGATTCAATGTGATTTATGCGATTGACATAGAATGGAGACCAGACCACGGAGGCATATTCTAGAAGAGGGCGAATAGATGAGCAATAAAGAGTTTTGATTGTACGGACATGAGTAAAATCAGAGGATATTCTTTTAATGAAGCCAAGTAATTTCAGTGATTTATTGACTGTATTATCTATATGCTCGTTGTATGTCAGTTTATAGTCCAAAACAACTCCTAAATCTCTGTTGGACTTGACTACATCAATTTTGGAGTTTTCTAATAGGTACTCGAAGGAAATTGGTTGTTTTGTTCTATGAAATGACATTATTTTGCATTTTTTAATATTTAGTTCTAATTTATTGACTTTACACCATCGGTTAAAAGAGTTAATGTCTGATTGAAGAAGAAAGCGTGTATGGGTTTCTATTGCTTTTAAAACTGCTTTCTTAGCAGAAATTAAGAAGATGGCTATGTTTGAACTGAATATTATTATGTAAAACAACATAAGCCGTCATATTAACCAAAAATCTCCTAAATGACAGCGGCTGGAGATAGCCACGTTTGATTTTTAGTGTCACACTTATTCAACACATAAATAATCAGAAATAACGAATGCGTGCAAATGTCAAACCGATAGGACGGCCCACGGTCTTCAAAACGGTTTTCGGGTATACGGAGGGAGTGCTTTCACTGTATTCTTACTCATTCTTATCAATCATCTTGGTTTTGGCCCGTTCCTGCGACTGCATCAGGTGAATCCACTCCTGCAAGTCATCCGCCTTCCCTTTAGCGTCGCACAGGCCGTACGCCTCGTCAGGCAGCGCAATCTCAGGATACTTCCTCGATATGTCCTCAAGTTCAGATTTCAATTCTTCCTCGTTCAAAACCTCTCCCGACTCTTCGAGCTTAGAAAATCTAAAAAAACAAGTCTTTTTCAATCTAAAATACATTTGATTTATTTCGACGGCTTACGCCTTTCGCAAAGTATAAAATAATAATGAACCAAAAAACCTGTACACAGGTATAGAAAATATAGATACATAAAATAAAATCAGCAGAAAATAAAGCCGTTTTCCCGGAGGCAGAGAGACCAACGCCTAGAATTCCACATCGCTCTACCTTTGCATACAGATCTCACTTCCTCTACATTCATACATCTTCTCATGAACGTGCGCCAATTATTCCGACTTTTGACATGGCCATCTTTAAGTATCTGTTGGATTTGGTCTCATGCCATGTCTTTCTCGGTCTACCTCTATTTCTAGATCCATCAACATTCGCATTGTAAATATTTTTAGCCATTATTTCGCTGTCCATTCGCTCTACATGTCCAAACCAATGCAGAGCTTTTTTCTTGATTTTGTCAATAAAATGCTCTATTATGGTCTCAGTAGTGACATTTATTAATAAAAAAGCTATTTTCATTAGCCACGTGTATCGTAGTTCTTAATTAGGCCAATAAAAAAAACTTAATTATTCAATAATCAACAAAATTAGAAAACATCGCATAAAAACAAATACAAAATTACTTTTTTTTTACAGTATACTCGGTATTACTTTATGGTGCTTTTTTTTAGCTTCTACGTTTTTTTATAATGAAATTCTAAAAGAACGAAGTATTGTTATTTATTCTCAATTTCAAAACAGCGGACAAAGTCCATTTTTGGGTCTGAAAGAAGTTTAAAGGACGTCTGGCAACCCTAGTAGTTACAGACGAGTTACATCCTATGATCTTGCAAATTGTTGCAGCATTACCCAACAAACAATGTATATTAGATCCGATGCCAACATGGCTTTTGAAAAAATGCATTAACGTATTAGCTCCATTTTTAACAGATTTATTTAATACATCCATGGAGCGCAGCATTGTTCCGAGAGCCATAAAAAAAGCAAATGTAACTCCACTTTTAAAAAATTCCCAACTAGATGTGGAAGATCTTTCCAGTTTTCGCCCTATTTCAAATCTTCCCATCGTATCAAAAATACTAGAAAAAATAGTTTCTCACAGGCTCGTTAACTATATCGAGCGGAATTCTTTATTTTCGGTAAGGCAATCGGCATACCGACGTTTTCATTCCACGGAGACGGGAGTGATAAGAGTACTGTCTGACATTATAACGTCGGTGGACTCTGGTAATCTGGTGTTGATGGCTCTTCTGGACATGAGTGCTGCATTTGATACTGTAGACCATAATATTTTGCTTGAACGTCTGGAGAAAACTTATGGTATCCGTGATCAGGCACATATGTGGTTCAGTTCATATCTTAATAAAAGAGAATATGCAGTCGTGTTCCAGGGTAAAAGCTCAACCAACTTTCGGGTGTCTACAGGAGTGCCTCAAGGGTCAGTACTCGGACCACTTCTCTATCTCCTTTACACTAAAGATATAGAGAACATTATCAAAGAATGTGGATTGTGGTCGCACTGCTATGCAGATGATACGCAGATTTATTTTTATTGCAAACCAGGCGAGAGAAGTGTGCTTGTCAATTTAATTGATGGATGCATCAAGAAAATAGGAAACTGGATGGCTGAAAACAGACTAACATTAAACCCATCAAAAACTGAACAACTGTGGGTGGCTTCAGCCAGACGACAGAATTTGATCCAGGATACGGCTCTACCCAATGTAGGGAGTGCCGTTCTACCCACCGTTAAACTACTGGGAGTTTTACTCAATTCTGACCTATCTCTTGACGCTCAAATTAGTAGAACGATAAGTTCATGCTTCTACCAGCTGAGACAAATTAAATGCATACGCAAAAATTTGCCGGTTGATGCCGCCCGTCAATTAATAAATGCGTTTGTAGTGTCTAGAGTCGATTATTGTAATGGTATCTATGCAGGTCTACCAATGAACAAAATGACTCGCCTACAATCTGTATTGAATGCCGCAGCGAGACTTATTTTCGGAATCTCTAAGTTCAGTCATATCACTCCACTACTTCGGGAACTACACTGGCTACGTTTTCCACAGAGGGTCGAATACAAACTCTGTTGGCTTATGTATAAGTCACTGCACAACTCGGCTCCGGAATATCTAAGGGAACTATGCATTCCAGATGAACTAGCTGACAGGCGTCTCACGCTTAGATCAGCTACGTCTACGGCGAGAGGAAAAGTTATTATACCTCTACGCAAACAGCGCACTAAATTTGGTGAGCGCGCATTTGCGGTCGCAGGCCCTATGGCATGGAATGCTCTCCCAGCAGAGGTGCGAGGCTGTGAAAGTGAAGTGATGTTTCGGAAAAAACTTAAAACCCACTTGTTCTCTAAATCATTTGAATAAATCCGTAGCACGTGACAACAAAATAAATTATTTTAATCAAATTACAAATTTAAAGCTTCAATTAAATTAACTTAACAGTAGAATCACCATGTAAAGCGCCCTTGAGGTATTTTATTACGAAAATGGCGCTATATAAGTTATCCACAATAAATAAATAGATCTTGTACTGAAGATATTTACAATAGCCATCACTGGCGGAAAGCTGTGGGCAGACGACACGAAATGCCAAGATAAAATGTAGTGTGTTCTTCCGATGCATGGCGTTAAATATCTCGTTCGAGCTGACGTTGCAGCGGACTACGCGTTGCGGGCCAAAGCGGAGTTCAGTTCTGTCAACTTCCAATGGTGTTGTTCGCCACAGTGGCCTTATAATAATACAAGCATACTGTGGTTTTTTACTGTTAAGCAGTTAGACATGACATATGCTACGATTGGTGTGCCGATGCAGTGCCCTATGCACCATGAGGTGCGGAAAGGGAATGATGATGATGATGAATACGAGCCATTGAACAAAGGTCCCTGGCCTAATATTCGTTTTTTTGTTTCTGTACTTTTGCTTTTTTTTAACCATTTTATCCATTTACCAATTTGAGACCTTAAATATTTTGTTTTATTAGTAATGTTATTTTGGTGCAATAAAAATTCATTTGAATCATTTGGTGCGAATAAGGGAATGATAATAATCTTGTTATGTGTTGAAAGCAGAATTTAACCAAATATACCACGATCTTAAATAAAAAAGCAGACGAAAAATTCAAATCTATTGATAATTGAGTTACGTATATTATTTAAAACCCTAGCCTATGTTTTTTTTACAACTTACTTGGCTTTGTCTTCGGGCGTTAAGCAATTGTTAGAATTCACATTTTTGAAGAACCAATTCAATATTTCGTTATCCTCCTCTAATAACCAAGCAAACGAAACATCTCCGGTGTCAATATTGAGAGTTTGTAACTTCTCTAGAAAACTTTCCTCGTCTACTCCCATTGTTAATTGTTATTTAAAAATAAAACTCAATTTTGCGTAGATTATTACTGTTCGAAGGTATCACGATAATCCGATAATCTGAAACCGAAACCAGGTTACGAAAAATACGGGTATAAAACAAACGTCAAAAAGTTTTAAATTTTTAAACACGTTCCATAGACGATAAGACAATATAGACTGGTAAAAGATATCTGTAGTCTGTGCTGGTAAATACGGTTATCTGTGTTTTCACGTGAAAAGTGTTGCCATATACAAATTCATTTCTGAAAACCATAATAATAAATGGGGTTAATTCTTCAATTCTGCGTCAGTAAATATCACGCTGTTTCTGACTAGGGGTATGCAGAGAGAATAGAGAGTCCCTTTATTTTTTCACATAGACCTCGCATTCATTCAGCTCCTCATACTTTTGACATGTTAAATTTGGTCACGCCATGTTTTTCGCGGCCTTCCTCGTTTTCTGCATCCATCAACAATCGCACCGCAAATTCTTTTGGCTGTTATTTCACTGTCCATTCGTTCTACATGTCCAAACCAATGCAGATATCAATTTTTGATAATGCCTATTTCAGCTTTTTTCTTATTAAAGGTAGATCTATATTAGTGCATAGTTTTGCCACATTTTCTTGAGATTGCATTTCGACAGCATTCACCTTACTTTTATTTTTGTTTTTACTACTCTATACTTCATTTTCATACATAAAGGTTGACACAAGGACTCCATTATGAACTACTTATTTCGCTTTAGAAAAATAAGACATCAGAGATGATAATAATACGTCACACATCTTTGCTTCTACCATACGACTTATTTCTTCATGTCTTCAACAACGACAGTGATAATTCTCTTAATTTTTAGTTTAGTTTTTTTTAGGAAGCTGCCTGCTCATTAAAACCGATTTCTGAAATTTTTATCAACTTTTTTCCCAGTGCATTTAAATACCCTCCATATTTTTACCCCTTTTTTTATTATTTGACTCACCTTTTCAATACTTCCTCTGGCGCAAACTTTTACAACCAAAGATGCTGTGGAAAGGACAAACCGCAATAATTAAAAATAATTATTGGCCTCAAGATAGAGAAACAAAAGAGGTTATATTTATTTAACACATATAATTTTATTAAATACATATAATAAAACAACAATAAAATTATAATTATCATCTCTTTTTAAATTTGGTTGTTTTTGCTGGATGCCTTTGCTGAACTTTCTTGAAGGGAGTTCTTTCGTTCCTTATATTGTTTTGGATTCTGCGTTTAACCAAGAACTTGAGCTCTTCTCTTGAACTCTTCGAGCGAACTGTCGAATTCAAAAAGAAGTCCAGTCCTTCTGCAAGTGAAATATTACTAATAAAATAGCAGACAATTATATTATCACACAATAATGAGAATGTTCAGTATCACGGAAAATTGGATGCAAAAAATGTTTTCTTACACGGGGTAAAAATTAAAGCATTTAATTGTACGGCAAAGTTTTTTAAAAATGGATGAAAATATTAATAAAAATAAACTACATAGTTTGAGCTACGTCCCAAGTTCTTTAAAATCAACCAATGATAGTGTTGTGATAGATTTTCTGTTTCCGGGAAGCCAACTCACCAATTAGCAGAACTCACAGACGAAAATTTGTGATGTCACAGGTGGAGATTTTCAAAATGGCAAAAGTTTAAAAAATCATAAAACGATACATTTTTTTTTTTTTTTTTTGCTTAGTTTGATAGTCGATCAACAAATATATCGTTTTTAAAACACTGAACTTCCTTATATTAATATATAATAGTGCATAAGTGACTGATGCGCCTAATATGAGTCAAAATAGAGTTATTTATATAACTTGTTATTTATATTACTTGTTAATTTACCTGACACCCATGAGCATGCTCTTAAAATCAATGGATTTATATTTTTAACAATTGTACTTATTTTTTATAAATTGAAATTAAGATTTACATGAAAACCAGTTTTTCAAATTAGTTCCACAAAGCCTTAACAGTTGCTGTTGTTGTTGCATTGTTTTGAAATTGATTCAAAATAAAAAAGTTTTACCTACTTATTTTTTTATATTTTTGAATTAGCCTTTTTACCATGGATATAATCGGGTCAATATTGAAATTTCATAATTTCTCAGTGTGAAGTAATGCACATTCATATGTGCACATACTTCACACTGAGAAAAAAATCTACATAAGGTATCTAATGTATTCTTTAAACTGGGGTAGTTTAGTTATTTTAAATAACATTTATTTGTACTTTTTAAAAAGCTGACAAAATAAAATAAAAAATATTATTTTTATACACCAAGATTAGATTTTTAATCCCAAGTTTTTCCCTAGTTGTTCTACGAAATCAGTAAATTTTTTCACAATGGTCAAATGAACATTCATGATTGTTAAACAAATAATATATGTAAAGAATGGTGACGACATGGGTTATTTATTTTGTTTTTTTTTTTTTTTTAACATTTTTCATTTTGTCAATATTTACATATCCAAGAAAACATTTCAAAAATACAATACACATGTATTGAGCAGTACCTACTAAACATCCTTTTTTAAAAATTGAAGTTGTAACAGTGCGTATAATTTTACCTTTGAATCGAGGATCTGTGTTACTAAAGAAGAAATTCTCAGTAACTAGAAGAGCCTTTGGTTGCGCCGGTCCATACGGCGACTCCTCTTCTTTGACCTTCTGCTCTTCAGCCTTTTTATTATCATCATCGTCAGACTCGCTGTCATAGACAAAGGGATTCGACGCTTTTAATGGATTAGCAAACTTGTCATTTGATTTGTTTATGGCTTGTGCATGGTACTCAGCATCGGCTTTAGAAGCTTCATTATCTAAAATCAATATATACATTTAAACTTATGAATTATAATATTTTTGAGGTTGGATATTTGTACTTTAATTGGAAATTATCTCTATGCATAAAGTCTTTCCCTGCTTAGTACAATATAGAGTAAAATACACAGATTTCATTGTAAAATTCTATGGTTTAATGCAAATCCTCTGTAGTCTATTCTAAAAATTCAAATCTAAAAACAGGCCTGCACAGGTAGGTAAAGAGAGATGACCACCAGTGGAGGCCATACAAATATTATTGGGGCAGAATGTACATAATTTAAATAAATAGTCTTTCCACTTAAAAAAAATATTTATATGAGAAAAAATTTACAATGCTAACGGTACTATTATTTTTTGGTGCGACATCAGATAAACTTTTAACAATGGTTTAAAATACGCATATTTTGAATTGCCTGAAAACAAGATGTTTCACATCCTACGGGACAAACTATACGTATTTCATTAACGTGCCATATTTGTATGCAATGATTGTTTGAAGCGCGAAATTGTCAAAGTTATGGGAAGCCAACTGCGAGCCGTTTTGTAGAATATCATATTTATTATATTTTCATTGTATGTAATTTTCGATCTGTGAAAATACCCTACTTTTTTAATGATTCACTAATTAAAAATAAACATTATTTACATTCAAAGCATTAACTTTGTGGTCAAACATTTTGATTAAGGACTTAAAGGAGATGCAAACACCACCATGTCCGAACATGCACTGTGCATATGTAATTTATGTATTTATACTATGGTAATAGTAAAGGTAAAAGTGTATTTTAGTATTTGCATGGTGGTGTAGTGAGTGACAAAAAAATGCATTAAAAATGAATACGTTCAGTCCTCAGAGTAATAATGTGCCACAGTTATTATTATTATTATTATGGATAACTTATATAGCGCCATTTTCGTAATAAAATACCTCAAGGGCGCTTTACATGGTGATTCTATTGTTAAGTTAATTTAATTGAAGCTTTTAAATTTGTAATTTAATTAAAATAATTTATTTTGTTGTCACGTGCTACGGATTTATTCAAATGATTTAGAGAACAAGTGGGTTTTAAGTTTTTTCCGACACAGCCTCGCACCTCTGCTGGGAGAGCATTCCATGCCATAGGGCCTGCGACCGCAAATGCGCGTTCACCAAATTTAGTGCGCTGTTTGCGTAGAGGTATAATAACTTTTCCTCTCGCCGTAGCTGATCTAAGCGTGAGACGCCTGTCAGCTAGTTCATCTGGAATGCATAGTTCCCTTAGATATTCCGGAGCTGAGTTGTGCAGTGACTTATACATAAGCCAACAGAGTTTGTATTCGACCCTCTGTGGAAAACGTAGCCAGTGTAGTTCCCGAAGTTGTAGGGATGGCATTTTTCTCTATTGCGTAGAACGAAAGCGTTGCAAATTTTTGGTTTGACAACAGTTGTGTAACGGATGGTTTCGTTGCTGCATTCGTGTTTCTTGACCTGAGTACCTAGGATCAATTGATTTTCTGTAAACTATAGCTTGGGGTTCAAACTGTCAGTAGGGTCGCAGTGAGTCACATCTTGCTGGAGGGTGTGGTTCTATAAAATGCTACGAACGCCCAGTTGCATTCCACCGGCAACACTACTGACTAGTCCTACTCGTTAGCGTCCACGTCGCGAACCCTGGGCAATGGGATCACACTCGTAACGGTGTGATCTCAGCAGATAACGAGAGGATGAAAGGCGAGTTTCTGGCGCCTCCAAACCAGAACTATCCAGCTAAGGGAAGGTAACCCCGACAGAAAAATCCACCAGAGCAGGCAACGGGAAACCACTCTGGTCAACTTTTTCTAGGAATCACTACGGCGAGTATATTCAATAAGCAGTTGTCCTAGTTGCGGAATACAAAAGTAGCGCAGGTCTGAGATACTTTCGCTGTAGTGATCGCCAACGTCGGGGGACCTGACAAGGCACCGCAACAAGAAGAAACTATAGCTTGCTTCGTGATTGATAATCCTAGAATGATTTTTATGCATATGGGCGGCTTTACGGCGGTAATGCCTTATTACTGTAGGATTAGGTAGTCAAGAGTTGGTTGGAGTTCCTACCCAAGTTAGAGAGATTGACAGAGAAGACACGAGGTTGCTGTTTAATGCGTATTTATTACACGAGATACAGCACTCGGTTGTGTAGCGCGAGCGTACCGGCGATGATGGGTTGAAGAGACTGCACTTGAACTACATGCTGGAACTGAGTGAATTAAACTTGTTGGGCTAACTAACTGAACGGGCTGACTAACGTTGGCTGCGTCCTGTGGTCTCTTTATAGACAACGTTCCTTTGTAGTTCATTTCTTCATGGTAGGGACGATGTGAATGTGCTGCAGAACAATGCTCCCGGTTTAACGTGCAATACTGTAAGAGTTGCATTATACAAATGTATTGGATTCAATAGAAAATGATGACATCGCATCGTCGGTCATGAGTCTACTTCAGGTGAACTAATTTAACACGTGTGTCACCGACTATGGACTATGGACCCTACATTACTCTAAGGTTCATTCCTGTTAAGTAAGGAGGACTTATATACATAGATATATACATTTTAATATTAATAAAATCATAAATACCTTCTGGTTCTCGATTTCCAAATAGGCTCAGTAAACTGAATGGTTGCTGCTCTTCCATAGTCTGTTTGAGGGATTCGTTGACCTTGTAATACCGCTCCTGAGACACTTCGGGGACCGGTTTCTCGTCAGTCTTCTCCTGCGCTGCGGTCAGGGCCATCAGCCTTTCTTTCTTTCTCTCCTTTTTGGACTTCTTCGCGGGACCATCCGCGCTCGTAGCCGGTTTGCTCATGAACTTGTCGTGTTCGGGGCGAGACGGGTCGTAACGTAACATCGTCTTGATCGGCAACCTTGAGACATTTGTCAAAACTAATAAAATATATCAACATTTTTTAGTTTGTCCAAACTGTAAAAAATTTCTATCTTGAAATTCCCTAGGAAGTGAAATTATTGTTGATTAAACTAATTCGTGTAAAAAGAAGTATAAGAATTGAATAGTATTTTTGAGGCATTGTCTATTAGGTGAAATAATTCAGCCAGATGAATCTCACCCACCTCAAAAAAAGTTTCCGCTTTTCTTCTTCACAAAAGTCAACAAATGGAAGAGTTGAGGAAATCCAGATGTTTAAACAAAGGCAGAATGGTGAATGTTGCACAGTGCGTAAAGCCCTGTAAATGCCTAGACTTCCATATTCCTCTCTCAAAAATGTTTTCCCCCTCTGTTGCAATTAATTTCAATAAAACATTTAACTTCTACTACTACCATCGTACTCCAGAGCTGAAATCTTTATTGATGCGGGTGAGATCCATTCGGGTCCACCTCTGTTGTAATCGGAAGTTTCCGGGTTCGATTCCCGATGAGAACACAAAAATTTAATGTGATTTTTTTCAAGCCCGGGTGATCTGTGCTCGAAATTCACCACTACGATTGGGTTCTGGCCTGGCATGCAATAGAAATTATTAATTTTTTTTAAATTGGATAAACTTGTAAATGTTGTGGTGTGATGAGGGGCCTCTACACCAGTCGGAGCGTAGACAGAAGAAATAGCTTTGGACGTAGATATTATTATTTATTTCACATTTAGCTACAAGTACAAGATTTGATAAAAATGACGACGGACATAGTAACGTCCGTGAGAGAGTAATGGAGAGATGTGTGGTGGTCTATGAAACAGGCCTTCCTTTTATGTGCTGGATTCCTTTGTTCCCTGATCATCCACTACGACGGAGGGAAGGTAATGCCCTCCAGGGCGATGCACTGCCGAACAATTTCATTTATGTTATCAGCACTCAAGTCAGGGGTAGCCGTCTGGATCGGGCTAGCACTGCGTGTATCGATTTCACTTCCACAAACTCAAAATATTGTCGATATCATTTCAGACTTACTGTTTTTTGCTGGGTTCGCCATCTTTTTGCACTGGGAAATGGCTGGAGGTTCTGACAGTGGTCCCGAGAATTCCCTGCAGGATCTCCATTTGCCTTAGCCTCTCATCATCCTCTATACTGTCAATTTTATCGTCTCTGGCCTCGGGCTTGTCTTCACTGTCGTTGGGGGGACCTTCCATGAATCGCTCGTCCATCGCAAACCTCTTGTCTGATTGGAAACGTGATTGCAGTTGCATGAGCTGAAAGATATTCAAGACTTGAAACGATTACGCTGGATTACTGGCAAATTAATACACATTTGAAATATTTTGTTGTAAGTATGTATTTCTTTAAATTTATAAATAAAATATTGTATAACCTTTTGTCCAGACTCTCCTTGAAACTGCTCTTTGACATCAAAATTAATATTGTCTTCTTCATCGTCGGAATCATTTTCATCAAACAGTGATTTTTTCCCTTTCTTGGCAAAATTCACTTTACCGACATTTGATTTCTCGTCCTGGTGCTTCCGTTTGTTACTTGCATTAGAAGAAGTTTCTTTACTAACTTCGTTATTTGGAATGGCATCTCCATCGTCATTAAATACTATTTTATTAATTTTTTTATCCTGTAAATAAATAACAAAAACGTAATTTTAAACATTACAAATACAGCATTATGTTTGTGGTGATCACCTCAGGGGAGCTGTATATCGAACATCCCAATACATTCATTAACAAGTTTAAAGACATAGGCTGATGATGCAGTTCTGTTAGCAAGCAGCAAGGATGATTTGCAACAAATAGTCTTTAGAATGTATGATGTATGCCTGGAGAGCGGATTGGCGATAAACGTAAGTAAGTCAAAAGTGATGGTATTTGAAAGGGGAAGTGAGGTTACTGACCGCATAATAAATGTAAACAAGGAACGTCTTGAACAAGTAAAAGAATTAATGTTAATGGGAAGCATGTTTTCAAGATATGGAAGAGTAGAAAAATATGTTGAAAGGAGAGTGAATGCGGGCAACAAAATGAACAGAGCACTAAGCACAGTAATTGCTAATAAAAATATGTCAATCGAAGCTAAACTGGCAGTGCACAACGGAGTTTTAGTCCCAACACTTATGTATGGAAATAAAACATGGAACTGGCAAAGGAAGGATGAAAGCCGAGTGAACGCGGTTGAAATGCGATCTCTTAGACGAATGTGTGGGAAACCAATGTATGACATGGTTAGGAATTATGAAATCAGGCGAGAGTGTAAATCTGAGTCAAGTATAATTGATATGATTAAGAAAGGGTCTCTGAGATGGTTTGGTCACATAGAAAGAATGGTAAAATAAACTAGGATGACCGAGGAAGACGCGGCATGATCAGATAAAAGAAAATCTTAAGTCTGGTCATGTCAAAAGCAGACAGAACCGAAGGGCATGTATGACAAGATGTATGAATGTGGAAGAAGCTATGAATAGACGGCACAGGAATGAGTAATATGACTTGTAACAGATTTAACGGACTTTCAACAAAAATTGAATTGAAGAATGTACTTACTACACTGGAGAGGGCAATTTTGATAAGCGACTTCTTTTCATTGTAAGCCGATCTCATGTTCTGCATAGACTTCAATCTCTTTTCATCAGCAGCTGTTAAAGTCTTCACTTCCTGTGGTTTAACAGGTTCGGAAACTTTAACGACCGACTCTATTTTAATTTTCTGAAAAATACACATAATTTATTATTATTTTAAATTTAAACAAGCAAATAAAAGCTGATACGCTAAAATCTGTTTTAACTCAAGTTAGCGGATGACGTATTCCAACTTTTCCAAAACAAATCTAGCTCATTTTTAAAGTTATTAAGATTGCACGCTAAGACCAGCTCTTGTGGCAGCTTATTCCGACCATCAATAGCCGTATTGCTCAGAAAATGCTCCTGTTGGTTTAAGTTGAATCGGGTTTTCTCCAGCCTGAGACTGTGGCCTTGAAGTCGAGTTAAACATTATTATGGAGTACTTCAACTTGTGGCGAGCAACACCAACAGCCGTGAGGTTCGGTCAGGTCCGAACTCCGCTTTGGCCCGCGACGCGTAGTCCGCTGCAATGTCAGCCCGGACGAGATATTAAACGCCGTGCATCGGAAGAACTCACTACATTTCATCTTGGTATTTTGTGTCGCCTGCCCACAGCTCTCCGCCAGTGCTCGCTATTGTAAATTCCTTCTGTACAAGATAATAGGATGTAACTCGTGTGTAACTACTTAATAAATAACTTCAATTGTAATCCATCTTTCTCATTTAACTCGTCCTATAAACTAAATAACAATATGTTATTGTTTTATCTTAAACAATGACAGAAAATATGAAATAAACTTATAACAATACTAAAAAAAGGCATGGCTTATAAACTTACTCTTTTAACAGGCCAAGGATCCTGTTTTATTTTATTCCGTTTCAATTTAACTATTTTTACTGGGATGTCATTAGTAGAAATGGATGCATCAACTTCAAATGATTTATTCTCCGGTTCTTTGTATTCTTCGGCATTGTATGAAGATTCCACGTATTCAGGTTCCTCAATTTCTAGTGTCTTGTAATTTCTATCCTTAGCTTTAGGAGAATCGCTGTAAGAAGAATCCCCATTTGTGCAATTTCCATTGATAGTAACCGGTCTTGGAGCTATTTTAACACTAGGTTTAAATGGAATATTCAAGGATATTTCCTTATTTTGGTCATTCTGAGTGTAGTTTGGTTGACCCTTAAACAAAGAAGCAAATTAGTTACTAAGCATCGTCATTTTTGTCTCAATTAGTTTACCCATTGCGGTGTTTCTTGATTAGAATTTATTTTCCAGATTTGGAATCTACAGGGATATGAAATATTAATAAACATTTTTTCAACTAAACATTCATTAGCTACAGTGCCCTCTCGCTAATCCACCTAAGTCGGGAAGTGGTTAATACAAATATTTAATAACATTTAGTAAATAATTAATGTTATTTTAATTGTTATTTTGGCAAAATAAATTAATTTTATTTTTTAACTCTCTCTTCCCGGTCATGTGTGGCTAGTACACATTGGAATATACGCAAATCTCCCAAAATATCAAACTAATAAACTTCAATCTGTTTTCAATGCAGCAGCGAGGCTTATTACGGGAGTAAAAAAATATTCTCACAACATCTTCGAAATTTGCACTGGTTAAAAAGCCCAGAGAGAATAAAATACAAGCTTTGCTGGACAGTATTTCAATCCCTTCGTGAAATGGCTCCGAGATACCTATCGGACCTTTGTCGAAGGGAAAATACATGTCAAAGAAAATCTCACTACTCTTAGGTCAGCATTTGATTCGGGGAGAGGAAAACTTGTCAAAATCCGGCGCTCCCCAAGCACTAGATTTGGAGATCGTGCTTTTGCCGTCGCCGGCCTTCAAACTTACGAATCATCAACAGTCCCAGTCAGTTCAGATCCCAACTAAAATACCACTTCTTTAGACTATCATACCCTCAATTTTAAATCTGGAAATATAATATACCGCTTTAGTTTAGTTAGAATGTAAGTTTAGGTATACAATTGTAAAGCGCCCTTGAGGTGATTTTTTACAAAAATGACGCTATATAAATCAGCCAAATATTATCTCCATAAATATAATAAATGATGGGTTGAGATTTTCCCTATTCCTTTGTTATACATTTGCGTATCAGTGAAAATGTTTTTTTTACTAAATAATTAATGCTATTAATTAATTAATTAATGCTATTAATGCTACATAAAAAGCGTTTTATCAAAAATCGGAGATACCACCGGTACAACAGAAAGTTTACCGATGTGTCGCATGTTGCTTTCGTAGCAAAAGAGTAATCCTAATATATAATTGTCTCGCACACTCTTTACGTCTCATTCTCGATAATACGGGTATATGAGGGAGCGAGAGAGATAATTTTTATGCGTCACACGCACGGACAACAAAGTTTCTCGTACTTGTCCCAGACGCCCGTTAGCTGCGTAAGCTGCGTAAGTAGCTGCTCGGCTTTCGTCGTCACTGAGAGAATGAATAAATGTTTTTTTCATGTTTTTTTCATGTTTTTAGCAATAAGATTAAAAATACAATCACTTTTGACTTTAACTATAAATAATGGAAGCAATTGCCGATGAATAGTACAGTGTAACAATTTAAAATCTCTCATTTTTTGCATGTGTAGTGACTACACAGCACCGTGACGCGCGGAAGTTTTTAGGACAGTAAGGGAAAGGTTAAAAAAAAGACCCAATAAATACTCGAAGATGTCAAAAGTTGCAAAAATCGGCACACGTGCATGAGGCATTGTATGAATGTACAAATATAGAGGAAGTGAGATTTGTATGCAAAGACCGAGCGATATGAAAACGATATGGTGGTTTGTTTGTTTATTTGGCTGAAAAAATTAACAGGAAGAAATATGAACATGAAATGTAATAGGCCTCGATCTTTGCTAACCTGGTTTTGCTTTCTCCTTTCTTCCTCTTCCCTTTCTCTTTTCAGCTTCTCCATAAAGCTTTCTCTCGCCACGGAAACGTTCAGAAAAGACCCTTTCCATTTTTGCTCCTTGAACTCGTTAACACCTGGAAAATATTTTTTTAAAGAGTAAATAAGTAAGAAGGCAGTCACAGAATTAAATTTCTATTTAGGGCAATCAAAATAAATAATAATATTATCATAGAAATCTATATTTTTGAAAATTTATTGATAAGTTGCTAGAATTTCATTCGTCCATGCACTTTGTAGCTGCAAGACGATTAGTAATCTAGCTTCAATAGATAAATGTTATCAACTATCAAATATCTCAACTTAGTAAATGGGGTCTAGAATTCCAACCGTCTATGCGCTCAGTAGCTGCAAGACTTGTTGTAATCTAACTTCTATTTTTATAAATTTATTTTATTAATTTATTACAAATGTAAATAGAGGCTAGATTTCTTACAGTCCATGCGCTCTGTAGCTGCAAGACGTGATGTAATCTAGCTCCTATATATCATAATTGTATCATAATTGGAGACGAGGAACTGGAATCCCAACCGTCCATGCGCTCTGTAGCTGCAAGCTGAAAATGACATTTTAACATTTATTTTCAAAGGAAATTTTATAAAACTTGGTTTGCGGAAACTTTACACTATATTGATTGTAAACAAATACTATAATAATATAATTTAGGCCCTTTTCACAAAATGGTGTACAAAACAAAAAAATAAGATGTCATTTTTTGTTTTGTACACCATTTTGTGAAAATGACCAAAATTATATTGTTATAGTATTTGTTAGAATCAAAATAGTGTAGTTTCCGCGAACCAAGTTTTGAAACATTTCCATTGATAATAAATGTGAAAATTGCATTTTTCAAAAAAAAATTATAAAAGCGCCATCTATAAATAATTAGTTTCATATTTTCGTTTACAATCACCTAAATATATTTTTTTAAATTATGTACTTTTTTTTTTTTCATCACTGGACTTCCTCACTACCCATTCAGTGTTATTAGAAAGTGTCAATGTATTATCTTATCATACTTACATTTATTGACGCTTTGAATATCCGAATCTAGTGTTACAAATGCGAATATACTGTTATCTTCTCCAGCGGCGACCTTTTTCTGTTTCAGTTCTACATTTTTAACGATTCCATAAAATGAGAATTCCTTCGACAAATCACTCTCACTAACGCCAGAAGGCAAGTTCCCGACGAAGAGACGCGTCGGCTCGGGCATCTTGATGGTTTTTATTCAACTTTTTATCACGAACACGACATAACCTAAAACCAAAACAATATTCTTCGTTTTCGTAGCACTAACTATAGTATTTCGATATCAGAGTTTCGCAAAGGAGAAAAATACGCAATCAATGAATGGTTTTAAGTCACGCATTGATCATACCATTTATTAAAAAAATACACATCAAAACAAAACTCACGTGTGCGTGCTTAAAATTTGACATTTGACAATTGGCTATTTTATTTAAAACTTTTTATGGCTACTAACGCACTAACAGAACTAGCGAAAACGATATAATTTCTTTATAAGTTCGTTTGTAAATTTTCGCAGTTGGCAACACTTTGAAAATTTCAATTAAATTTTATAACCTATAAATGTGACTTTGACAGCATAATATGTAATCTTATATTTTCTGACTGAAATATAAAGTACGAATCTACGAAGATCGGTTTTACTTCATCCGCAATAATGTTACTAAATCATTTTATGTGCGGGTGTAGGCGAAATTTATTGAATCTGCGAGTACCGGCGAATATACAACTTGCATTGAAAAACGTAAAACAACCCACGAGTGAATTCAACGCAATTAAAAACGTGAGGAATTACTCTTCGAGGAATATCGTCAACTATGAAAGAAAAGAGTTGCATTGGATTACGAAGGATAACATACAAGGGAATTATAAACTGATCTACAATGCAGTGATGCACAGATACATAGTATACTCGAGCGCGTCTTGTCTGTTTTCACTGGTAGCGGTGGCTTTCGGCGTTTTCACGTATTATTATAAAGACCTCGACCGTAATGAGGAAATAAAAGTGTCCGACTATCTGTACGCATCTAACATGGGCGAAATTACATCCCTGGCTGTGATTGTCAGCATTATTTGTTTCGGTCTCTTCGTGGCAACCCGGCGCTACGTGTTTAGAATTTATCGAGGCCCGGAAGACTTCATCGCGATCTACGCCGGAGCCGTTCCCGGAACTTACACCAAACGGTTTTTCAAACCTGGAACAGTGAAGGCTGTCGAGTTCCGGTGGGAAGTACTTCCGTGGTCGACGTCACTTTTCACCGTCGACGGAAAGAAATCCATCCTTCTCGAAAGTCGCTTCAAAACAAGTAATGATTTATACGTAATGATGTACGGAGAGAGAAGACTATAGTTTACCTTGAGTTGTTGTTGTTTTATATAACGCTATTTATTAATCTACAATTAATAGTGAATTTTTACAATCTTAATTTGTTGCAAAAGAGAAAAAACACTCGAGAGGGGAATATGGAAGTCTGGACATGTGCAGGGCAGGGCTTATGACCATTTTTGTAAATTCATTGATAGTTTTAAGTTGCTAGAATTTCATTCGTCCATGCACTTTGTAGCTGCATGACAAAGGTTTGTGGCTCGAATCCCACTCTACCCCAACTTGATTCCATTTTCTAATAGTGAGTTATTTACAAGTCGTTGAAAATGGCCCTCAAAATGAAATATTTGGGTAAATCAAAAGAACGCAAATATTTCAGTAAATTTTATCAAATATCTAAATTTAGTAAATGGGGTCTAGAATCCCAACCGTCCATGCGCTCTGTAGCTGATTGATGTGCTGGGATATTTGTTTATTGTACAGCGCCCTTGAGGTGATTTTCACAAAAATGCCGCTATATAAATCATCCAAATATATATTTATATTGTTGAGTTTTTTAGATTTGATGTTTCCTACGATATCAAAAAAATAGTCTGTTTATTGCACATTACACTATAAGCACTGACGTATAATAAATAGACATGTTATTATTATTATTATGGATAAATTATATAGCTCCATTTTTATAATATCAAGGGCGCTTTACAAAGTGTTTATATAAAGAAATAAATTTAATTTCGGATCTTGTTGGGTTGAATTTAGTTTGCGGTCGCAGGCCCTACGGCATGGAATGCTCTCCCAGCAGAGGTGCGAAACTGTGAGAGTGAAGTGATGTTTCGGAAAAAACTTAAAACCCACCTCTAAATCATTTTAATAAATCCTTAGCATGTGATGATAAAGTACATTGTTTTTCTTTAATTACAAACAGAAATAGTTCAAATTAAATTTATTTGATTATATAATCACTTTGTAAAGCGCCCTTGAGGTATTATATTACGAAAATGGTGCTATATAAGTTATCCATAATAATAATAATAATGTGTTTTTTATTTTGGGGTGCAACAAATATCTCCAGAGGAGAGAAATAGACTTTGGATTAAATGTATCAAAAGTTTATTAATAAAAATATCTTAACATCATAAGTACATTTAATGTGAAGATTTATAATACATCTATTGACACAAACAAAAAATATAGTTTTTCTTTTACAATCACCACAGCGAATGTCTTTGAAGTGGAGTTTCGGTGATTAAATCTTATTTACAAATATCTAGAGTGCATTGGATAATAGATTAATTTCAAAATGTATTTAAATAGGTATCCTGAATGACAGTTGCAATTGCATAGATAAAATTGCGGCTGAAAAAATATATTTACTCGATTATGGTCTTACAAGCCTATTTGTGCTGGTGGATGTAGAAGGAACTAAGTATCGCTTTGTTATTTATTCAACTGTGGTATTCCAATATCTACTGCAGCGCCACTTTTACCTGCACATTATCCATTTGAATATTATAATATGATATATCACGGATAAAGTAATACAGTAGAGCCTTGTTAATCCGAATATTCGTAATTTCGGTACAAGGTGGTTCGATCTGGATGGTTGAGATGGATCCAGTCACAATTGTTTTTAATTGACGAGGTTTTACTATATTTTCCTTGTGATTTATCCCAGTATATAATAATTTGGTAGCCATTTTAAATAAGTCATTACAATAGCTGTGAGATTGAGTCCTGATAAAATTGGGACCCTTTCATATTGTATTAATCTAAAGAATTCAATTGCAATAAATAAGTTTTAAAAATATATTAGTATGTATATTTCTGCTAAAATATTTTTCGAGCAATAATAAATTTTTTTACAGCATAGCAATGATAAAAAACACTTGTGAAAATAGATTTTTTTGGCATTAAATGCATTGCATAAAAATTAATGTGGTATTTCTTTTAACATATGTAGTACAAACATAAAGATAGAATTCAAACTCAAATAATTTCAAATATAAAAAAGGAGCCACCAAAAACAGATATAAAGTGTATCGATGGAAGCGAATATCGGAGAGCAAAAAAGATTTTTAACAGAAAAAGATTTTATCACGATACCTATATGGTAACATTTATTAACAACGCTGTTGGCTGGTTATTTTCACACTGAAAAAGCCAATAAACAAAGAAGTTATTTTCACATAGCATGTAAATTACATACATACCTACAATCCAATTTAACGTGAAATATGTACATTAATTTATTCAAAATCATCTTTGGTTCATAAAATAATTTTCATCAAGGATTTAAAAAAATATTTGAATCACAATCAAACAGGTCATTACACATTAAAATATATATTCATCTCCTTGCATAGCAAGCAGACGAATGATTCGATAAAATTTAAATTCAATACATACAAATATTATTCATCTTTAAATATCTTTTCTCAGGTAAAGTACATTTTTTTATTTATTTTACATTCAATAATAAATAGCACCATTTATAGTTAATATGTTTTGTTCTTAAGGCTGATAAAGTATTCTTAAATAATTATAAAAGCGATTTCTGTAATATTGCACATTTAAAAAAATCTTATAATTAGTACGAGACTCCAAAGAGCAGACATTTTGCAAAATAATATGTACACATTTTAAAACAAAATGTTTATAATGTTCAACATAATTATTATTCCATTAAATTGCGTTATGCATAGTGACATTATTTTGTTTTTAAAAATTAAATTTGGCCGGCTGATTCAATTCTGTGGTCCCAAAGTAAAAGTCCTCGAGTCATAGATTTTGGTTTCGAGATAATAGAGTACATATTGTTTATATTATCATGTTTTGGTAGTAGGCCTCAATAAAGGGAAAAAAAACTTAATTGTCTTTGCATAGACAACATATCATTATCATATGATTTATTAAGCATTGTTATTTTTTTGATTTTCCATGATCCAACTTGGCGCAGGTCAAAGTCGAGTATTGTGAATAAACTGAGTAAATATTCTTTTTTTTTTAAATTTTTTGACAAAAAAATAATCATGTATTCTATAGGTTACATTGCTAAGAAAGGGGTAAACTCAATTTGGCCAAAACTTAACATCAGAATTTTTACTCTGAGACAACCGAACCTATGCATCCACACATGTATACAATAAATACACATTTGTTTTGTATAGTTGTAAAATTATCAGCAGTCTGCCATCTCTCTCTATGGAGAATAATTACATATAAAACATACATTATTAAAATTACATAATTATGCAAATTCAAGGAAAAAGCGACATGGGTAAATAATTCATTGTAGTGACTGCAATATTTCTATGAAAATATAATCATGAAAATCTTTTGAGAGTATTTTAGCCCATGGCGTTGAATACGCACCAGTTAATATTTATTTTTCTTACCCTAACCCGCGCCCAGTGGCGTGCGTTCCATATAGGCACATAAGCAGTGCCTACCCTACTGCAATTTCATTAATACAATAAAATATGCGAGTAACTATTTGTAAAATAAACCTGATATAATTCAGTTAAGTACTGTGTCGTACCGATCGGCGCACCGCATCAGCCAGGGTCGGCTAAGGCACACCCTAAAAATGCTTATTTTGTTCATATTGCAGCTGTTGTTTACATGAACAAAACGTGTATGTGTGGGTTTTTTTTTCAATTATAATTACGCGTGTATGGGTAACTTTAAAAATGCTTTTCATGAACTTTGGTGCATTGTTTTAGAAAGACGTCTAAGAAAGGCGGTCAAAGATCAAATGTCAAATAAATAACCTCAAATGCCCCAAGTCGATTTATTTCACACAATGGAGAATATGATCCACGTTTATTTTGTTAGTTAAAAAATAAAATGGAGTTCTGTGAAACATGAGATAGTGACAGAAGTATGTGTTGAACCGTTTTAAGAAACAACGCGTTTTCTCGGTTATCCTCCATGGAAAAAATACTAATATGACGAGTGAAGGAAACTATTTGGTAAGATTTATTACTTACTGCCTACCCTAGTTAAAAACTCTGTGCACGCGACTGCTCACACCTTACACAGCATAAAGCACCTTATACCTTGTTAGTTTACCAATTTAAATGTATATTGATACACAAAAGTGGGATGAAAAGTATATTTTTTTAAAAAGAGAGACCATAAAGCGATATCACAATTTCAACCAAATTTCTTTTTATTTTCTGATGCGTTGTCCTGAGTCAGATTCCCCAATGGTCAATCGAGGATCTAACTCGACTAGGGATTTTAATGTCATCATCAAATTTTGGGGGCCCTCCAGATTTAGGTGTTCTATTCAATCTATTTTTAGCACGCTTTTAATTTATAACGATAAAATAAGTTTTTTGGCGGCCAGGTCTGTCAAAGGTCTCCAGAGGATAAAGCGAGATTTTTCGCGAGGATTTTGCTCTCAGTGAACGCACTCGCGAATATTTATAGCTACAATATTGCAGTCACCTAAAATCTTAAATCGTTAATAACATTGATAAATCACAAGATTTCAAGTCAGAAATACAATTTCTTCCTCGGTAATATACAAAATACTTTGGTTAGTAAAACTTAACATACTTAACTTAACAATTTTCGAATATGTAATATCCGATACAACCATACTTGACATTAACGTAACTGCCAATGGGAACATCAGTGTTGACTAGCCTTAGAAACACTTGAGAAAAGGCCTTTTTTGATTATCTAGACTCCTAAATACTGCAATGAGTTAGTAAAATTCTCAGTTTGCAACCCTTTCACTTTCAGAAGTAAGAAATCATTTTAAGTAGTACAATTATTGGCTTTATAAAATGAAAATTAGATGGCAAAACATCAACATGCGCGTTTTTGTTTAAATACAGACAAAATTTCAACAATATTTTGAGTACGTCCAAATCCCTGTAGACGAGAACTGAATTCCACCCCCTTTATCAGTTGATAGATATTCTAAAGGAGACTCAAAATCAGCAGATAGAAGAACTGGAGAAATATTAATGTTTAAACGTGGGCAAAAAAGTTTATGTTTCACAGCACGTAAAGTGATCCCTTCGACCAGCCAATGACAAGTCACAAAGCCTGTAATTGCCTAGACATCCATATCTCATCTCCCGTCTTCTCAATAATCTCGAAAATGAAATTAGAAAATATGTAGAGTCAAATATTTTATCTGTATGTGATTTTAAAAGGATTCTCATCTTAGAATATTTGCCAAAAATATTTTTGATACTACGTTTTTAAGGATTGCAAAAATATTGTTTTAATATAGTTGCAAATACATCTGAGCAAGTTTCAAACAGGAAATCATCAAGCGAAACCACCCAAGTGAAATTGTTTGATGAACATTTAAAGTTGAATAATTTCTTACATCTGAAGTTCGGGGTGAAAGGGTTGGCGTCGACGCTCGACTAATTGATCTACATAATATTACGGTTAGGGTTAGATCGTCAAATCCTCCCAGTCCTCAACTTGTCTTTCGCTGACGGCCACTGACGGCCGGGGAAGGGCCTTGAGGCGGGAGTGGCAGTTGGGCCCGAGGGGGTTGTCAGTCAGGTCCAGCCTCCGGAGAGACGGCGCGCTGCTCAGCATCTCAATATCCACATCTGGAAAAAAGTTCATTGTATTCTGCAGTGTTTCGTAGACGGAAAAATAATACAGTTTGATGCAACAAACTATCAACAATATCTTGAGTTTGTCTAAATTTTTGTAGGCAAGGACTGGATTCAACTCCCTAGGGAGCTGCTAATATTAAAAGAGAGATGAAGAACATTTTAGAGAAGGTTATATAGAAGTCTAGGCATCTACAGGGCTTATGACCTGTCATTGGCTGGTTTAAGTGGCCACTTTACACACTGTGTAACACTCAGTTTACCCTGAAGATGGCTCCTGCAATGGTAGCCGAAACGTGGGAACAAATCCAACACACACGGTATCACCCAAAAAAGAAATATTGAAGCTAGGAGTGTATGCCAGGATAGACGTGTGCGGTGGTCCATTCTCTCTGCCTACACCTATGGCGAAATGGCGTGATGGTAGTAAACTGTTCTTAATCTCTGTTGTAATATGTTAATAGCAACAAATTATGATTAATCTATGCTTAATCTAAGCTTCTTATCAGATTAGGATGAATGTTTAGTTAATCAAGCGCAATGTCACTCTCCGGAGTGGTGAGTAATTTTACCTATGATGTGGTTGTGGCTGGCATTGAGGGTTATCAGGCTGGGCGCGTGCGTGACGGAGCGCGGCAGGGCAATGAAGGAGTTGTGAGAGATGTCGAGCCTCTGCAGGGCGCGAAGGCCGACCATTTCATCGGGCAGGCGGGACATCTGGTTATGAGACAGGTTCAGATCTGCGGGAAAAAATACAAATTACCATCGTGTAATATGATTATTTTCCTATCTCCGGGCGAATAGAGCAGGATCTGGGAAGTATGGCCGCGGTCCCAATTCAAAAAATAAAACTGTTTTTCTTCACCGTCATATAGAAAAACGAGAAAAAGATGCAATGATCGTGTGTTTTTGATTGATCACAAATTGACAATACGGCAGATACAATGAAAGCTTTTTATGTTTTATTTTCGCGGTTTGATTGTAAATAAATATTACATTTTCGATTAATGAGAAACTGGAGAAGGACACTAATCTTTATAAACAGTTTCAGGAAAAGGGTTAGCACTTTTATTTTGTGTCCAGGCGAATAAAGAAAGCTGTATGTAAAATAAAACTGGAACCCTGGATGCGTGTTTTGTGACTCGATGGGTACTCTAAAGTAAAAATCCTGGAAAAGGCAATAGTGTAGTGGTTTACGCGCTCAACTATCGTGCTCGAGATCCCGAGTTCGTTGTTTAATTGGGGAAGCCGAAGATCAACCTCAATCCAGCTAAATATTTCATCAATGGCAGACCAGACCTGTGGATGCATGGAATGATCTGTCTCGAGCAATAGTCATAGCACCCTCTGTTTATACATACAAAAACAAATTTTACATATTATATAGAAAGTAAAGTAAGCATATTGTAAGAAAAGGTCATATTTATTTTTTTATTAATAAACGCCCTGAGGGCTCTTACAATATACAGTTAAAAGTACATATAAAATAACAAAAATAAACTCACAACTATTACACTTAACATGTAATTCATTCTAAAAGAAATAAAAAGGAAATGAAGAGAAGATGAATAGAGAAACACATTAAATAGGGGAGAATTAAGGGGATGACCATTTGATGGATAGGATAGCTAATTTGATAGCAGCAGGAGTGGTGTGGAGCGAGTCCAACAGCTCAGCATAATTATCAGAAGTTCTGTGGATGCTCACTGGGGGAGGGGAGAATGGTGGGTGAAGTTCGTCCTATTGTACTCACACTGGAACACGTGTCGGAGTCTGGTGGTCCTTGGGGGTACAGAAAGTTTATCAGGGACAGTAATTTTGGGCAATCTATTATGGTGCATATCACTTTGTGCATTAGAGTGAGGTCAGCAACCGAAATCTGCATGTCCTTTATTCAAACCTTTCAGCCCGGGTGTACATTTAAATATACGCGAAATTTAAGATTGATTTACTCACATACACATAATTAAAAAGCCGCAATTCTAAAATGAAGTAGATGATCGATTTTTAACTTTATGTAGTAAATTAATTGATTGCTTGATATTTTTAATCGTGTGGGTACCTGTGATGAGGCTGAATTTGTCCGCGAACTTGGGCGGAATTTTGGTGATGACGTTTCCACTGAGGTCACAGGTCTGCAGGGCTGTGTGGCGGAGCAGGTGGTACACTGCGTCCGGTACCTGCATCAACTGGCACTCTGAGAGATCTGCAACAATATAAATACAACATTAATATTCATACATTTATCAAGAATCCTCAGACTTCCTAACACGAATCCCAATCTTAAATGCCTTGGTAACGATTTGTCTTCCTCGGTGAAATTACTGAATACCATTGGACTATAACCTACTTCATATCCCTCTCTCCTTCCGTACTCCACTTTTATCTTACAAATTGTGTATTTTTAACCGAATATCGAACATAACCGAACATCGCACGCAACTACACTGGCCAGTATCAGGCAAAGAAGAAGAAACATTTACATTCTATCACTTCTTCACAATGTTTAAAATAATCCCACTTCGCCTGTTTATCTAAGGGCTCTTTCAACCTCTATCACAACACGGACTATCTCTTCATTCTAGTAACGAGAGAACCCTTTTTTCAAATCATATTGTAATATTTTTGTAAACATATGAACCCCTAATTAAATTAAATAAAACCTTTTCTATTACGTATATTATAACTGAAATGGTTACAAAACACAAATTGAAAATGTAATTAAGTAGAATAAAATAAAAATTAAAACAAAAATAAAACACGAGTGACAATTGAAATTGAGTACAAACACACACATATCTTGACGCCTAATTCATGATTAAATTCAGTTACGCTTGCTACAAAGGAATTTGATGTCCAAATCTAACTTAGTTAATTTCAGTCTTAGGTTCCCTCTATACCTCTATTAGTTATATCCAATCGATTTAGTTTTTTAATGAGTAAACCGCTTATGGCGCTAAAACCACATTCCACCAAATAAGATATGGGAAGGGGTAATAATAATTTTCTGGCATGCAAAGTAATATTAGGATATTTTGTGTTAGTTTCTTCGCAAATCCATGCCATTATTCCTACATCCTGCACAGTTTCTGTTTTCAGATAATTATTGAAATTGTAACCGGTTTCATTCTATTTTAGTACAATTTTGCGTATATTTCAATTTTGTACATCTCAGGCATTTTTTTATATGGCCGATGAGTATTCCCCTTTATATGTGGAATGCCGACGTGTCCCACCTCTGAGGCGTTATGCCCCACCGGTGGGGCGTACGCCCCACCGTGGGAAACACTGTATTAATACATCAATGACATTAAAAATATTTTATTTATTTATACATCAACGGTTCAAAGAACCCTTTACAAAAAAAAATAATTTACATGAATAATCACAGCAGTGGACAATAATCATGTGGTACATAGTATGAAATAATAGAATAATTAAAACTAAAATATTTAGTGAATATAAAATACAAAAAACAAAAAAGTTAAAAAGAAACATAACATCTCTAAATAAAAGATAGCAATAACCATGAGAAAATATTATTTTCTAAATATAGCACAGTAAAGTTGAGAATAACTAGGTAATAATAATTTTTTTAATGCAATATTAGTATTTTATAAATTATAATGGTTTAGCTCAAAGTTTTGGGTCTTTCGTTTTTTTTAATATATTGTATACAATTATTGTTTGTCTTTGCTAAATACTTTTATGTTCTCTTTGTTCAGTTTCTTGCATTTATGTTTCTTCATGTAACTGTTGTAATTGGCTTAGGCCTTATATATTTAGTAAATAAATAAGTATTTTGAGAAATAAAAAACTTAAATTAACTAAATAATACATTAATTGGTGAAATCATCATCATCAGTTGGTTGGAAGAAGTTGCCATTTAGCAATAAATCCACCAATGTACAATTTAAATTATGTCTAACATGTTAAAATAAAGAAATAAAAAATCACGCATTCCAGGAAACAAAGTTAAATTTAATAATATATTTTAAAATAAATCCATTGTTTTTCTAAAAAATAACGAGTGAGAATACGTTTTAATTCATGAACATAATTTGTATTGAAAATATCAAATATTTGTTCTAATTCATTTCCATACCTGTGTATCCTGGGTTAAGGTGAGTGCATTTCGAAGTTAGTCCGTGAATATATTTTTTAAACAAATTAACTTATACTTCAACACAATAAAACACAATTTAGGTTATTAATATTAAAAATAGGTGCAAATAATATTTTAACCTTTGTCATAAACTTTTGCACAAAACTTTTAAAATATCTCCGCCTAAAATAGTTTTGAAACAATCTAAAATCCTATTAATAAAACCATGAAACAAAATTGCATAATTCACGGGCTAGATACATTTCAATGACGCTTGTATTCTTTTAGCACTTTACTTGCAGTTGAGAAATAATAAAAACATATGGTTCAGTACCTAAATTTTGATTTTCCTCCGCATCCTGACACCGTAATATGACTTTCGTGACGGCAGACGCCATTTGTAATTTCAAATGTCAAATTAACCACAGAAAATGCGCCGGGAAATGCGCAGAAAAAGAAAACCCGGAAAAGAAAGGAGCGAAATATGAAAATCAAGTATGCGTGCGTTCAGAGTTGCGAATTTTAACACTAATTTAATCCACTTCTGTGTAATAAATTAAGAAAGAAATTGCTAATGGATTAATTGGCAATAAAAGCGATAATGTAGGTACTACGATAAGCATCAGTAATGTATTATTTTTAATAATGTATGAGTAATGCTATCATCACAGTAATACTTATACATTATACGTAATAATATATTATATACAAGTACGGATATATTATTGTCGCGCATACTTTATGTAATATTTGACATGCAGCGAGTTTTCCATGTAGTTTGGTTTTAAGAGAGCTTTTTAAATTAATGTTTAATAAAAAACTTTGTAAAAGTTGATATTTTATCAAACAGTAAAACGTTTGCCTATTAGTAAATTATTTAGGTACCATGTATGCACATAGTATGTACATTTTACACTGGATTTAGAGTGATTTTTTTATATACAATACTGTTAATATATCTATTATCAATAAAATTGAGCAATCAAGTATCATTTAACATCAAGCAATGGCTCAAAAAATATTTTTATCTAGTTTCTTTCAAATGATATTGTTTTTGTTTTTATTTATTTCAATTTCTTTTTTGTATTTTACAAAAGGTATACATTAGTTACAAATACAAAAAAAACTATTACCATAGAATTAAGAATAGTCCAGAAACCGCATACGCACATCAAACAGAAGGCGACTAAACTGCTCATAAATAAGTAGGTTTACGTTTTGACCCATTAGTTTCTTTGTAGACGTTGCTCAGTACGCAATTCCTGATTTGAATTCAACTATGCCGTGTTGTGACTTTTTAAAGTGTAGAAATACTGCTAGGATCTAAAAGGAACAGGACGCAATCACATTTCATGTGTAATTAGCAAATGAATGTGTATATAACAAATGCATAACTTAAAAATTGAATTATTTTTCCATCTGTCAGATTGTCGAAGAAACAAAATGGAAATTTTGTTAGTGTTGCCAGGGTAGTAATTTTTTTTACCCTACTTTGCTCATCTAATGAGATAATTATTGAAAATTGGATCTCGGATTAAACAACTCTGTGAGGGACATTTGACCGACATTATCTTCAAAACATCAAGTATTGTTTAACATGATATAAAAATATCCATTTAATGTAAAATAAAATTTGCTTTATATTTTAAGTTTAAAGTTTATAAATTCAATTACTCTTATTAAATGACCCTAGAGAAATTAACATGTTGCTTTTTTTTTTAACCTTACATTTGTGTTATAATTTTTTTTCCCCATCAAGCAACAACGCTGCGACCTCGCGCGCGGCGAAAGTAAGGCATAGCGGGGGAATCATTGGACACAGTCCGATGTATTCAAATATGATTCTACGCTCCTTCTGGACTATTCTTAATTCTATGTACTAGACATTAAAACTAAGCGCCAACAGGATACATTCGAACTTAACAACAAATTAATAGCGAAGATATTAATTACACTCAAGCGCCTGCAAACTGTAGAATTTTACTTTAGAATCATTGTTCAAACCATGAATTTACTGCGTGACAGGGTGGCGACATTATTTACAAAAATGGTCTTATTAATTGACCTCCACGATCCTGTGATTTGACGCCATTGGATTATTATCTATAGGCAGTGGTCAATGGAAACAAACCAACAAGCCTGGGCCCCGATTACAATAGGAAGTTAACATTTCCCACAAAGGCATGGCCTGTGTGTGAGTATACATTTTATTTTTAATCGAAATAAAGGCTACTGTAAGAATTCAATAGATATCAAATAGTTAAAAGATGAATGCTGATATTAGAACACAATTTTTTGTCACTAAAAATGAGAATCAAAATGACATAAACAGACTACAAAGACAGCAAAATAAAATATTAAAGTTAGTATATGACCTTCCCTATCTAACAGCAACTAAAGAACTTTTTGAACAAACTAAACAATTAAACGTAACTGAACTTTTTAAACTAGAATCTTTAAAATTTATTCATAAATTAGCCACTGATGTAATTGTAGACGAAGAATTAAAACTTGAAAAAAAAAAACTGTAGTAAACATGAACACAATACGAGAATTTCAGAGAAATATCATATACAATCTTTTAAAACGAGAAAAGGACAATCGAGACTTATAAACCATGGACTGAAATTATACAATAAACTACCAGACAAAACTAAACAAAAGACTCAGACAACCTTTACAAAAGATGTTAAAAATATTATCATTAACAGTAGAATGTAAATTTCAAAAGTGAAAACATTTTGTTAAATGTATGTAACCCGTAAGGGTTTATCAATAAAATTTAAATAAAAAAAAAAAAAAAAAAAAAAAAAAAAAATGAGTAAAAGTATATTCTGTTCATTATCGCAGTCATAAGTCAACGCTCGCGTCGGTTTGTTTTTTGTTTTCCTCGTAAATAAATACAGTTCATTGGCGAAAAATCGGCATTTACTATAAAAAATAATACAATTTATTGCATTTACAAAATAATAAGGAGTATCTAATATAAAATAGGGAAAATTAAATTACATGACTCCTTTTCTTGACATTTGGCTCGCCAACCGCCGTGCGCCGGCTAAATGGCGGCCTCCGTGGTGTAGTGGTCAAGACGCTTGACTCACGCACGGAAGGTTCCGGGTTCGATTCCCGGTGAGAACACAAAAAAAATAAAATGTGATTTTTCTCAAGCCTGGTTGTTCTGTAATGTAATTCACCACTGTAACTGGGCCTCCTGGCCTGTTGTGGTGCAAAAAAAATTTTTTTTAAAAAATGAAAAAATGCAATAGCCTGATAAATATAAAGAAATAAATAATAATAACAGTTTTGGAATATTTATACGAGTGAAATTCAAATATGTGATTGCGCAGCAGGATTATACGTCGCGAAACGTAAATATTCTGACATTTAATATTAGGTGTTCACGGATGTTCCATTGTGATCGTGAATACGATAAACAACCATGGCGAGAAATTTCTATCACGTCGCTTATTAGCACGTCGATAGTTATTTGTGGTTGAGCTACTGGATGTTTAACTAAAGCATAAAACCGCATTTAAAATTTACAGGATATTGATTTTAAAAAAGGTTATATCATATTTTAAACAAATGTGGCATCTTTAAAAAAAAATCTGTGTTGGATTAGAGGGTTGTTTATTTGAAAAAAAATACAATAGATTGAGAAAATGTAATAGGTATATTAATTAATTTTTACACGGGTAAATTTTTTATTTCATATTTTGTGATCATTTTCGACGAACTAAATAATGAAAAGGCTAGTCTTCTGCATTTTGCACTGTGCATTTTAATTACACTGCGTTAATTGTTATTATAACGAACACAAAATATTAAATAAAAAACATGATTGTTTAAACATAAATATATATATGGCATTTTCTTAAAATATTGTTTTTTTTTCGCTCTAATCCAAAGGAGATTTAAAAAACATTTAATTTGGTATCAAGATTTTTAAAATCAATATTCTGTAAATTAAAAATGCTTTTGTGTAAGTTTTGCCAGCACTATATAATCGACCGATACATGATTTGATTAAATTAAAATATATATTTATAAACCAGTGTTTTTAATCCATAGCTTTATACATATACATCGAATACATAAAATTATATTTTTACTATCGAGAATCGCAGCGAAATTCGGACGAACGCAGAAGCACCCTGTGTATATTTTGTTACCATATCATTAGCAACAAATAAAACAATAGTTGTCTATGTCACGCTCATAAGCGCGTCCGAGCGCGAGAAAGACAGGGATTATATTCATAATGCGTATGCCGTGCGATGTCATACCAAAGGCTTGTTCACAAATACCACGCAATGAATTTTGTAAGTATTGCAAGCTTCAAAAATCCAATGCTCTTCCACCGCGTATCCTCTTAAGATTTACATTTCCCTCACTAAGCATCCAAAAATTACACATGATCCGAACGGGGGGACCAAACGACCCCAGCGCCTACTTGTATATGGCGTCAGGAGAATAAAACGTTGAAAATGTTTATGACCGCGCAATAAATTAATCTTTTCGCGTGCACATATTTTACTCATTCGTGTATTTTATTCATTTTTGTTAGTTTGCCGAATGCTTGTGTACATAAAGAGAAATTGACTCTTGTAGTACTTACGTCTTTTTTTTTTCAATATTAAAAAAAAAAAACTTTTTCAAAATTTAAAAACGTAAACAGGAAGATGCTTCTTTTTATTTATTTCAGGATTGCAAAAAATATACGGCGAGTAGCTTTAATAATACTTGAGTTATCGAATTAAAATCGGTCTATGGGGGATTCGAATCCCCCCTTCGGTCCGGCTAGGTTAAAATATCATCGCTGGGCGCATAATATCTCCGATGTGACCAAATTGAAATTACACAGGAGAGGAGAGAGAAAAGAACGATTTTTAAGCGAGGAAATGAAGGAAAACTCCCAATCTATTTTTAAAACCTGTACTTAAATATTTTTTTATTTGAATGGACACATTTAGAAATATACTTTAAAATGTTACATTGGGGGTATTGTTCGTTCTTAAAAATGACACATTGGAGGTTTTTGTACTGACAACTGATCGTATTAAATCAATTTAGCTTCTTCTCTGTTTATTTGGCTGATGATTGTCGATAAATCGAATGTGATGGTTTTTGAAAGAAATGAAAGTATGACTAAATGTGAAATCACTGTGAATGGAGTTATACTAAAACAAGTAGAGGAATTTGTGTATCTGGGAAGTATGTTCACTAGGGATGGAATGACTGAGAAAGATATTGAAAGGAGGGTGAGTGCCGGGAACAGAGTGAACGGTGCACTTAAATCGACCTTGGCAAATAAAAGGTTGTCACAAGAGGCAAAATTGGCAGTTCACAACGGAGTCCTGGTCCCATCCCTGATGTATGGGAGCGAAGTATGGACTTGGAAAAATAGGGATGAAAGTAAGCTGAATGCTGTCGAAATGCGATCTCTCAGGCGAATGTGTGGTAAAACTATGTACGATAGATGCACAAATGTTGAGATCCGTACATTATGTAAGGCTGAGACAAGCATTATCGACAAAATCAAGAAAGGAGCTCTGCGCTGGTTTGGACATGTAGAACGAATGGACAGCGAGAGAACGGCTAAGAATATTTACAATGCGAATGTTGATGGATGCAGAAATAGAGGAAGACCGAGAAAGACATGGCATGACCAAATCCAACAAATACTTAAAGATGGACATGTCAAAAGTCGGAATAATCGGCGCGCGTGCATGAGAAGATGTATGAATGTAGAGGAAGCGAGATCTGTATGCAAAGATAGAGTGTTGTGGCGTTCTATCCTCTCTGCCTACCCTTACGGGAAAACGGCGTGATGGTTTGTTTGTTTATTTGTTTTGTTTATTTGATAAGGAAAATGAAGGGTGACGATTGTGCACATTGGAGTTATTAAGGTCCTACTTTTAGGAAACAACACAACACATTGGAGGTGTATTTTTCTCAAATATTTTAATTTGAGTGATACATAGCTGGGGCAAACCGTGTACAGAAGCGATTATACGCAGCTTATCATTATATTTTAGTATCCATAATAATGTTTTACGGTAACATTATTCACAAAAAAACAAACAAATAATTACTATTTCTTATAAATCATTGCCGCCATTTGTATTTTTCTCCAAATATAAGTAAAAATATTAATAAAGCGCGCCCAGCGCCAGCAATGAGTCAAGGAACTAGCCGATTACTCCAGATTATTTATTCATACAAATAAGTGTACTATATTTTGAACATTTAAACTCAGTAGCAGGATTTTTCTCCTAGAGTAAACTTGCAGATTACACAAATTCTTTAAATATTCTCGACTTGGAAAATAGTGTTTCTAACATTATTTCTTAAGGACAATTTTTCTTTGAGATGATACTTTTGACATATGACTCGGAACACATGTGGCGCTCGACGCGGCCGTTTTTGGCATTATTCATTTCTAGAACAAATCGACCAGTTGACATTTCAATCGTATTGAGAATACCTAATACTAACTAAATTAATTGTGCTATTTTTTTATACATTTTATATAAGTTATGTATTAAATAAATGGATAATATAGCTACATAATATAATCACAAAGTTACGTCGTTTGAGTTGATTTCACAGATGAGAGTTGTTGTATCACACAGAACCACAGAAAAAATAGCAATTTATAGTATATATTATACATTATATTAGTTACCTGTACCTGTACCATGTAGGTACAAATATATTTAAAAAAATATATAGTTTACCTGTAAATAAAATCATCGTTCGCCACTGATACATAGGAAATTGGAGATACTACAGAACGATCCGGGCCAAAGTAAAGTACAAGAATATAAAATAAAAGCATTTTGGAAAAATCGTCACCATAGAGGTATCACGCGTCCATCGACGAGATACAGAGCATTTTATAGAAGGAGATAAATAGTAAAACATCTCTTTTGAATAGTATTTGGGTCGAATACATAGTGTAATTACAATAATCGCTTATCGATTAATCTCCAAAATAAATTTGAATAACAACAGCATAATGTTTGTTTAGTAATAATTGGTTATGTTATAAAATAATGAAAGGCGTATTCGTTTTCGAATTCGGCGAATCTTTTTAATTTAGCGATTAAGTTATCTATCGAAATATCCGCCGAGGCTTGCGTAAATATTATATGTAATTATTGAGAAAATACTTCCTTTCACCGGAGTACGGACGTAATTATAATTTTCACAAAGCGAGTCAAGTGGTGATGTAAATTAAACGAATGACTTTGGTTTAGTTTTTTGTAATTAATATATGCAATTAAACTCAAATGTAGAACCCATAATGTGCGTCACGTTTACTCAATCGATCGCAGCTTTGTAAGATCTGTATTTTTTAAGCGGATATAACACAAAAAGAACACTCATTGGCTATTTTTCATTCTAACGTGACATCATTCTATTATATAAAACACTTAACAATCTGATAATTTATTTTTATTAAATATAAAAAAATCGCGTTCAGTTCTCATTTAGGAAAAGTATTTACCCTTTCTGCATCCAAAAAACAGTAATTTGCAATGATGTAAATCGTTGACGCGAATGCACAAGAACTAAGACAGGCCTTATGCCTCGATTATGATCGCTATCTTCATCTGTATATATCGAGACGGTATACTTAACTTCTGTACTATCTGTATCTTACCTCGGTAAGTTTTACCTACTTGTCATATCGACATCATATGATCGAAACAAACCAATGAATGACCGCAAAAATTAGTCCCGTTCCTTACGTCATTAACAATCAAAATAATTCTCATTTATATTTTGAATAGGCTTCTGTGATAAAAAGTGCTCACTTCAAATCGATAATAAACTCAAATGAGTTTCAATTCAAGCAAAATATGCTCGCTTAAACATTATTTTTATTACTTTTTGACCAAGACGTAATGCTTAACAATCGTCTGTCTTTATCTACCGAGCGATTAGAAATACGGCTCCTTTAACGCTCGATACCATAGTAAAAAACACGAAAAAAATATATGAAAATATATTTTCATAGTGGCAATTTTCTTTCGCCTAGATACTCTTGTATGTTAATAGGGCAGAATCTAGCGACATTATTTATTGCATCTAGTCACTCGTTTTCAAAACTGACGGTTATGTCAGAATTTAATTCGACATCAAAATTTACTTTTTTCTCTCTCATATTTTTAATAGGCTTGTAAGAAAAAAAGTGCTAACCTCAAACTGTCCATTCGCTCTACATGTCCAAACCAACGCAGCATTCTTTTCTTGATTCCGTCGATGACGCATGGCTCAGCCTTATATAGATCATGGATCTCGACATCGTTTTACCACACATTCGCTCGAGAGATCGCATTTTGACAGCATTTAACCTACTTTCATCATCATTTTTCAAATTCCATACTTCACTCCCATACATAAGAGTTGGCACTAGAACTCCGTTGTGAACTGCTAGTTTAGCCTCCTGCGATAAACATTTGTTTGCCAAAATAGATTTCAGTGCACCATTCATGCTGTTCCCGGCACTCACCCCCCTTTCAATATCTTTCTCGGTCTTTGCATCCCTAGTAAACACACTTCCCAGATACACAAATTCTTTAACCTGATTCAGAATATCTCCGTTCACACTGATTTCACATTTAGTTATATTATCAACCCTTTCAAAAACCATCACTTTCGATTTATCAACATTCATAAGCGAATTCATATTTCAAATACATGTGCTTGAAATTTCTAATAATAAAAATACAGTTTTTTTCCTTCCATATAAGTTAACATTAGTACCTGACGATATCATTGAGAAGGTTAGTTGAAGCAAGTACTAAAAAAATATCAAAGATAAAATACATAAATTAATATTGCGTTTTTGTCAAAATTGACCAGGAAAAGTTAGATAAAACAATTACAAAAGGGAAATATCATATACTACGAATACCGATAAAAATGTATTTAACAGATTTAAAAAATTTAATTGTATTTTCAAAATCAATATGAATATTGTGGAGAAATGTTTTCATACATAACATTTAAAAAGAAATTATTAAAAAAATATGTGCCTACAAAAACGCGACACAATTGTGACGTCAAGATTCGTGAGATGTTTTATTTAAGTTGAAACGTTCACAAAGTTTAAAATTTTCACGAATCGTGATATATTTTAAGAGCGCGGCCAATGCGATGGACTGTTTTCTCTGGAATTCAAAATTATGATTTATGATCTGAATATTTTGAATGCTGCAGCAGTAAAAATTTTTTTACTCGACAATATTTAATAGAGCCTTACTTATTTAAAATTGTATCAGAAAAGGGCGTTATTTCCCTGTTATTTAACCTTTTTTGTGCAACTGGCCCTAAATAAAAAATTATATAAAACAATTTTATGGTTTTTCTATCTTCTAGTAATAATTATCACACCTGTGCGCTGTGTTATCATTTAACTATGAATTGTGATAAGAAATATTCCTCTTTTAAAACATTTTTGTCATTCATACTTAATGGCGTTTATCAAATTAACGTATTATCGACAAATGAGCGGTAATTATAAATATCGATAGCGGATGTGTCGGGCACTGCCCTAACTTACTAGTAAAAGTACCAACCCACTAGCTAATGACAGGTGCAGCACTATTTTACACGTGTTTTTTTTATCTTTGAGGCTTATTATGCTTTATCTATGGTTTGGAATTTTTAAATTAAAATTTATGAATGGTTCGAAAGTGATTATTTGCGATGGTTCGGGTTTATTAACTCAATGGTTTCGGACCGAAAAACTTATATTACTATTTATGCTCGGATTTTTTAAAAATATTTTCGTTATTTTTCTTTCTGTGCCGTATCAGGTCTCCCCGACGTTGGCGATCACTCTAGAGTAGGCATTCCAGTCAGTGGTGTAGTCGGGCCGGGGCGCACCGGAGCGGCGCTCCGGCACTTTTTATCTGAGCGGAGCGGCGCTCTGGCTCTGGTGAGGAACAAATATTACGTTTCAAAAAAATATCTACTTAAGACTCTTCAAACAATTCGAAACAACAATAACAAACGTATTTATTGCCGATAACTAGCAAAAGTCTAAACATGTGCCCCCCCCTCCCCCCACCCACTTCCATCCAACATCACCATAGTGGTGGCGGTGCGCTCCGGTACTTTTTTTATTAAGGACTACATTACTGATTCTAGTTCTGTGCTAACTGGAACAGCGCCTCAACTCCGCGGACTCCCGTCCAGTCTCGGATGTTTCTCAGCCAGGACATCTGTCGTCTTCCAACTCCACGCTTTCCCTTGATCTTCCCCATCGTGATCAGCTGTAGAAGCGCATATTTTCTTCCGCGCATGGTATGGCCCAGATATGCGAGTTTTCTCTGTTTTATTTAGGACAGTAGTTCTTTTTCGGCACTGGCTCGTCTCAGCACCTCCACGTTGGTCACTAAATCTGTCCACGAAATTCTCAGCATTCTCCGGTGAAGCCACATTTCAAAAGCCTCTATTCAGTTCATGGAATTTACCTCGAGAGTCCATGTTTCAACCCCGTAGAGCAGTATTGACCACACATAGCACTTGACCATCCTCGGTCTCAGTTTTAAATGAAGAATATCACTGCAGAACAGGACGAAGGAGCGTATGAAGCAAGTGAGGTTGAGCCTCACTAGGAAATCATTGCTATTCACCAGCACCTAATATGTAACATTATTTTTGGTACGTGTACTTGTACACACACAAATCTGGATTTTCTCCCAAGGGGGAGTAGGTATATATAGAAAAAAATTCTACCTCATCTCTGTAGGGATATAAATAAAAATACCTAATATGTATGTTAATTCGCATTATATCAACACATTTTGAAGATAAAAAAACTACCAACCAATAAAAAAATGCTCAAAGATGCCTACAAACATGGTCCGTACTGTGTTATTTACTGCAGGTATCTACTTAACATTTACGCATAGTAAACTTATCCTTAAAATCTGAGCTTCACTAGAAAATTGGTATCAAAGACGCCACTGCTGCAGAAAAATGACTTCATGTTTTTCAATGTTGATCGTGCTATCTCTATTTTGGATCTAATTTCCCTATCTGGGTCCAGATCATCATCATCATCCAGATATGACCTCAAAAGTCAACAGATGGAAGAGTTGAGGAAATGGCAATCAAACAACGGCAACGTGGCCACTTAAACCAGCCAATGACCCTATAAATCACTAGACTCCCATATTCCCTTCTCAAAAATGTTTTCCCTCTCTGTTGCAACAAATTTAAATATGAACAACTCCTTAGGAGGAAAATCCAGCCAGTCTGCAAACATTTGAACATACACAAAACATTGATGAACACATATGTATTTTAACACTGTGTCACTGGCATGGCCCGCGCCCCATTCAATTACACCGTTTTTGAGAATTGATTGGCAAAATAAAAGTAATAATTCAACAGCGTCTTGTCTATTAGTAGGTATTCTAGACCATGAGAAGAAGCATAGACAATTCAATATTCGGATGATAAGATTTACTCTTACGAAGCGGCATATTGTAAGTACGTAATAATAGTAATCATTAATGCAATGATGCCACGTAATTTCAAGAAGAAATGCCAGACTGTTAAATAACTCCACATGGCCCCGATTTTCAATGAGGAAGTTCAGTGGTTTTTTTCAATATATTTGTTAATAGACTATAAATAAAGTAAGCCAACTAAATAAAATGTTTTAGTAATAATAATAATAATAATCATGGTTTATTAACAAAAATAACAATTACTTGTATCTACTACATACACACTTAGGTAATAGATTTATCTGGATCATGTCTAGTCTGCCTAACTAGATACAACCTGTTTTAAGGCAGACATTTTTATGCAAAATAAACAATAACATTACCACCTACTAGTTAATTTACCATACAGTTATAGAATATTAATTTATACCATTTATTATTTAAGAATGTATTTTGAGTAAATTTTCCGATTTTTCTCGATCCAAACCTAGTAACCAATTTTTTACAATTTTATTCAATTGAACCCGGGTCATGGTTTTGCAATGTATCGTATTGTCATTGCTATGATCTTTTTAAGTTTTGTAATTTTAAATGACTCTGCCCGTGAGGTCGCGGGTTGCCGGCGGTGAGTTGTGCTGACATTTAAAAATAGAACCCCGTAGCTGTAGAAATACAATGAACGTTGGAAAAAATGGCTACCCGGAAACCGGAAATCTATCGTAACACGTAAAAACATCATAATTTATTAGTTATGAGCTGATTTGAGTACGTTCTCGTATATACATGGTTTTTCATGGCCAGACCGCGAAACTTCAGAGAAACATTCCTTATGGTAAGCTTTTAAAAAATCCTAATTTTTTTTTAAACGTAATTAAAAAAAAAAAAAAAGATTTTAAAATGAAGTTAATCTATAATTTCTCGAACTAGCTTCCCTTCCGCAAGCCCCTTTGTTTTTTCGTTAGTAAAACATGTTTTGTTTCCAATTTCTTATTACACTGACTTGTAGGTTAAAGAATGAACAATAAATAACGTACGAAATTAGTAAAAGTGAATTGTAATAAAGTATTTAGATTAAGACACATTTAGAAACAAGTCAAATTTATTTGCAAATCGTATTTGATAAACTGGCCCACATATTGCAAAGATAGTTCCGCAAAGCTGGCTCTAGGTAGGTACCCACCTGACGATTGTATCATCATCAGCGTTGTGAAAAAGCGGGGAAAGTTGTTCATTCCCTCTTCCATTCACCGTTGCCATTCAACTGATCTAATAATTATTACGAATTACTTATTGTTTCACATAATAATCTACTTTATTGTCTCAAACGCACTCGTGTCATTTACTCGATAGGAAATATTTTAATATACCGAGGCCCGATTACAATCTGAAGTACAGAGTTAACTCTTCACCGCGTGGTTTTTTTGGTGGTTTGTTGATGTAGAACGAATGGATTACGAAAGAATGTTGAAACAAATATATATCGCGAGACTGAATGGTAACGCAGGACGAGGACGACCATGGAAGACGTGGCATGATCAGATAAACCAAAATCTGAAGTCTGGTCAGTCAACAGCAGACACAACCGAAGGGTATAGTGACAAGTATGGTGGCGAATAAATTAGAGTACAACTCTACTATATGGTCTCCCTTTTTACAAAATTCATATAAATAATGTTGAAAGACTGCATATCTACAGAACAGATCAAATACATGTCTTTATTAAACTTTTTGAATTTACCTACTCTGGAGGATCGCAGAAAAATAACTGACATAATATTTTTATATAAAATCATTAATTCGATTGTTGCGAACTCCTGGATTTAATAAACATTAATATACCAACACGTAGAACTAGACAAAATAACATATTACAACAGAGATGAAGAACATTTAAGAGAAGGTAATATAGAAGTCCAGGCATCTACAGGGCTTATGACCTGTCAATGGCTGGTTTAAGTGGCCACTTTACACACTGTGTAACATTCACCATTCTGCCTATATTTGAACATCTTTATTCCTTCAATTATTTCATCTGTTGATGTTTGTGAAGTTAATCTATATTACTTCTCTTAAATGTTCTTCATCTCTGTTGTAATATGTTAATATAAACAGCTCCCCAGGGAGTTGAATCCAGTCCTTGTCTACAAAAATTTGGACAAACTCAAAATATTGCAAGACAAAATAGTCTATATTATTGTCACCCTTCTCAAACCAACTATCTTTGTCACTCACCAATACCGCGTATACACAGACTAGGAAACGAATGTACCTCTCATATGGACATTTTTAACTCGAGTCTCTGAATTCAAATCATCTCTTTATAAATATTTTATGATGTTCCATAGTAACAATTAACAAATTATTTGCCAAAGATACTTATGCTAATGATCTGGTGTTTATTCATTTTATATATTTTGTAAGCTGACATACATACATGTATATATATATATATTTCTTGTTATTTTACTTTTTCTTTTTATACCCATGTTTTAATATTGTTTTTAATTTTTTGTATATCTAACTAACTCATTATTTTGTTTAGTTAATATTGTAAAAGGCACTTGTGCCGTATAATAAATAAATAAAATAAAGATGGATGAAAGTAGAAAACGCTGAGGGATGCCGTCCCTCTGTTACATGGTTACATTTCAGGCTATCGCCGACTGTTACACGCTACGAAATTACTCCGCATGTGACGTCAAAGGTTCTCTTCCGCTTATTCTCTAACAGTTCTGCCGATTGGTCCGTTGACGGTATGTAAACCGGATATCTTTCGCAGCTCTCTTATCATTGGTTAATTCATATAACCGTGACGTCGATCAAAATAGTTAGTTTTTTATTATTTTATTAATATATTTTCAAGAAACTTTGCAGTACGATTTAATGCTTTAATTTTTACCGCGCGCAAGAAAACATTTTTTGTATCCAATTCCCGCAGGGCTGAAATTCCTCATTAAGAATAAAATCTTTCTTGAAATTTTTTTCTTACAACCGGTGGGAATCGAATCCGCGATGCCAATTTCACGGCTAGCCGTCTTACCAACTGCGCCACGGCGCCTGCCGCGTGCGGCGTGCATAGAGCGCTATTAATGTTGCCCGCATTCTATCTCCTTTGAACATCTACTTCTGCTCTTGAAAATAAACACAAAGACTTAAATTCTACAATCTGGAGAAGGGGGAAAAATTGTATTTTTAAATTCAAAGATGTATCTGTCAACGAAATGCGCGCTTTATATTTTGTTGGAAACTGCGACTTTGGCACTATACCTTTTAAAATATTAATCTGTTTTTCTCGCAAACGGTAAACTGTCAACAGCGCAGTGTTTTGCAGTCCGCGCAGAATGTCATAAATTTAATTCAAAACACGAGCATTAACCGGTTAAGTGCCGTAAGCGTGTTAACGCGCTCTCAGTTTCCGCGCTCGGAGGGCCGGCCATGCAAAAATAGCACGTAAAGACGCACGCCGTTGTGCGCGCTTTACTCGTCGAGGTCAAGTATTCCGAAAAGATTTCGTACACTCGGAAACATCTGTTATAATCTTAGTTAAAAACTAGGACACCAGTAGCTCAATCACTAATAACTATTGCCGTGCTAATAAGCGACGTGATAACAATGTCTCACCATGGTTGTTTATTGTATTCGCGATCAATATTAAATGTCAAAATATTTACGTTTCGCGACGTATAATCCCGCCGCGCAATCACATATTTGAATTTCACCGGTGTAAATATGGAAAATATTCAAAAACTGCTATTTTTATTCGTTTATTTATTATTTATCATGCTATTTAATTGCCTTTAGCCGGTGGTTGGCAAGCCAAATGTCAAGAAAAGCAGTCGCTATTGCAATTGAAATAAAATGTTAACTTTTTTGTATAAGATACTCCTTACTATTTTGCAAATGCAATAAACTGAATTATTTTTTATGGTATTGTCCTGTGATCCTCCAAAGTATGATCTTAAATTTACTCAATCACCTAAAATTTCCATAGCAATTGCTATAGTAATACCTAACGCCACAGAAAAGGTTAGACTAGATAAACCAAAAGCAGAGAACACGTGGCGATGCTTAAAAATAGAACAAGATGGCGTCGGTGAAATTAAGATGGATGGTTCCGGAAAATTTGAATTCATATTATATTGTTAGCATAGCTAACTTTGTTCTCGTATACTATTATCAGTAGTGAAATAAATTGGACAATTAAAATTTATTTCAACAGAGGGAAAACATTTTTGAGAAGGGAATATAGAAGTCCAGGCATTTACAGGGCTTATGACCTGTCATTGGCTGGTTTAAGTGGCCACTTTACACACTGTGTAACATTCACCATTCTGTCCATGTTTGAACATCCACATTTCCTCAACTCTTCCATCTGTTGACTTTTGTGAAGTCAAAGAGCTGAAACCTTTATCACGTGGGTGAGATTCATCCGGCTGAACCAAATCACCAACGAGTCAACGCCTGAAAACAATTTTCCAATTTTTACCCTTCTTCTTTTACCAGGTAGTAATTCAATAATGTTTGAGTATGTCCAAATGCTTGCAGACTGGCTGGATTTTCTCCCTAGGGAGTTATTCATATTAAAATTTATTTTAACAGAGGGAAAACATTTTTGAGAAGGGAATATGGAAGTCTAGGCAATAAATTTAAATATGAATAACTCCCTAGGGAGGAAATCCAGCCAGTCTGTAAGCATTTGGACATACTCAAACATTGTTCAATTTGACAAACTCAAAATATGGTTGGTTTCATAGAATTAAGAATAGTCCAGAAGGAGCGTAGAATCATATTTGAATACGTCGGACTGTGTCCAATAATTCCTTCACTCTGCCCCACTTTCGCCGCGCGCATTCGTGATGTCGCCGCGTAATGTTGCACGATGGGAAAAAATATAATTATTACACAAATGTAAGGTAAAAAAAAGCAATGTGTTCATTTCTCTAAAATTTTATTGTGCATGCGGAAATATTGATTAAAACTGAGTAGATAAGTAAAGGGTCATTTAGTAAGAGTAATTGAATTAATGAACTTTAAACTTGAAATAGAAAACAAATTTTATTTTACATTAAACGGATATTTTTATATCATGTTAAACAATATTTGATGTTCTGAAGATAATGTCGGTCAAATGTCCACCACAGAGTTGTTTAATCCGAGATCCAATTTTCAATAATTATCTCATTAGATGAGCAAAGTAGGGTAAAAAAAATTACTACCCTGGCAACACTAACGAAATTTCCAATTTGTTTCTTCGACAATCTGACAGATGGAAAAATAATTCAATTTTTAAGTTATGCATTTGTTATTTACACATTCATTTGCTAATTACACATGAAATGTGATTGCATCCTGTTTCTTTAAGATCCTAGCAGTATTTTTACACTTTAAAAGGACGCAACACGGCATAGTTGAATTCAAATCAGGAGTTGCGTACTAAGCGACGTCTACAAAGAAACTAACGGCTCAAAACGTAAACCTACTCATTTATGAGTAGTTTAGTCGCCTTCTGTTTGATGTGCGTATGCAGTTTCTGGACTATTCTTAATTCTATGGTTCGTATGTATCTTTATGAAATTACCTCATAAAATTATAATAAACTTTATCGAATCAATATCAGTTTTCAGAATGAACAAAAATAAACAGAAAAATACAATCCTTTGGTACATGTACATAGTACATATAGAATACAAAATATTTTCAATACTTATCCTGTGGAACATAACAATTTTTCACCAAGGTTGTTTATCGTATTCGCGATCACAATGGAACATCCGTGAACACCTAATATTAAATGTCAAAATATTTAGTAAAAAATAATACAGTATATTGCATTTGCAAAATAGTAAGGAGTATCTTAAACGAAAAAGTGAAAATTAAATTGGAATTACTATGGCAACCGCTTTCCTTGACATTTGGCTCGCCAGCCGCCAGCTAAATGCAATAAATAGCTTGATTAGTAATCAATAAATAAATAAAAATAGCAGTTTTGGAATATTTTCCATATTGACACCGGTGAAATTCAAATGTGTGATTGCACAGCAGAATTATACGTCGCGAAACGTAAATATTTTGACAGCAGAAAAATCTGCTATTTATAAAATCTTCTAAGAGCAACTTTTGTTTTTATGCCCCAATGTCCAGAATGTGTAGATTGGTCAATTCGTCACACAACTTGGAATTCTTTGGGATAGATCTTCCGGCATTTCGTAGATCTCTTCGCGACTAAACAGTGTGGGAAGAAGTTGGATTGGCATGGTTTAGCTCGAAGTCTTTCGTTTTTATGAATTATTGTATACCATTATTGTTTTGCCCTTGTTTGTCTTAGCTACATAGTTTTATGTTCTTTTTATTCAGTTTCTTGTAATTGTGTTTCTTCATGTAACTGTTGTAATTGGCTTAGGCCGTGTAATAAATAAAATTACATTTTATATTAGGTGTTCGCGGATGATCCATTTCGATCGCGAATACGATAAACAACCACGGTAGGAAATTGTTATCAAGTCGCTTATTAGCACGTCGATAGTTATTTGTGATTAAGCTACAGGCTTGAGAAAAATGACTATTTTGCGATCTTACCGGGAATCGAGCCCGCAATTCTCCGTATGTGATGCAAGAGTCTTGTCCATCGCACCGCGAGGACCGCTATTATTGTACATGCTTGTTTATGTTAAGTTATAGAACTAGTCGACCTTAGTCGAGAACAAGGCTTTACCAGAAGATCCTAATATGGCGCAAAATATGCCTCCATCACAGCCGGTAACCGCTGTATCTGTCTGCAAATGTACCAATATGGTCACTCTTTGTCATTTCATAATTAATTTAAGAACTTTATTTCCGTATTTTACCTGGCATTATAAACGTTTTATATTTCGTTGTGTTGTTTCATTGATTTGCGTCAATTTTTTACTCTAGTACACCGCGTTCCGATTTAATAATGTATTAGTGTCTGTCTGTAAACCAAATAAAAATTCAAATTTCGTATGGCACCCCAGAATAATTTATATAATAACTAATTCTCAAAAACTAATTCTTCTAAAACTCCTGCGACTTTGAGTTTCAGCTGTTCTTCCCTCTCCTTGGTGTTCTTCCGGGCAGACGATAAACGGCCGGGATTTCGTGGGCAATGGTATAGGGGATTTTGGAGCTGTCCATTAATGGAACTATTGACGTAATCTCTCCATAATCTATTTACTATGCACTGGGTATCGCAAATCCGTCTAACTTCTTGACTCTAGATTCTGCCTCTTTTGGGTTTCCCTGCGATTGCCTTTAGTACTTTCATCTCTGACGTTCTGGGCAGCTATTTGGTTTTTCTATTTAGTTTTTCTACTTAATATTTCGTATTTTTTATTTTCTCTCTATATTTCCTCGCCTCTGTTGTATACACCATGATTTGGCCTGACACGCGTTTTGTAGATCCGAATTACGTTTCCAATAATCATGTGTTCATTGTACCATACGACATTTCTTAGGCATCCACATGTTTACTAACTGAGATGGATGTGTTCTCATCATCACTATGGCAGCATCATCTGCATGGCATGTAATGTTAATGACCTTATCTCCCTTAGTAGATTCACTACTTTTTTTTATTCTTAAAAGCGTTTTTTTTATATATATTTATTCTTCTTGTGTAAGAAAAGGTTTTTAGCGTATATATTGTTGTGCTATATTTAGTTATAAAGGTGCTAAACTGGCTTTGTTTCTTTGTTGTTCTCAATATGTGTTATTTTCTACATTTAATTGTTACTTATGTCCCAAATTGAGTTGTTGTAACTCCTGGGAATGTAATTTAACGTATTATACTTGTAAAATACTTTATGTTTTATGATTTATAAATAAAATATTTAAAAAAAAAAAAATTGCTACGCACACACAAACAGAAGTTATTCAAGATTTGAATGGACTGTACTTGCCAGTAAATTAATACATTCCGCTCTCTAAACAAAATTCAAACAATAATATTTTGACATTTATGGGAAAACATTTTGGAGGAGGGAACAATTTGTAATATGTATAAAATGTCTATTTTAGCACAACATTTTTTAAATCGATAAGTGTGTTTATAAAACATTCAAAGTTAGAACAAGTAAGAAGGAGTATTTATAAATTTAAACACACATATATGTAGATTGTGCTATCCCATTGAATCATATATAAATTTATTGTATTTTCGCATGTGCATATATATTGTGTATGTATGTGTGTATATATATGTATGTATATGTGTGTATATATGTATGTATGTGTATATGTATGTATTTTTATTTTATTTAAATCTTAAAGTAGGGCACACATATCATACATATTGTTATGTGTGTTCTAATAATAACATTGCAAATATATTTAATTTATAAGTTGTTTATCACATATGTCTTGACCATTATTTTAAATTTTGATATGTTTTTTCTTCATAAATATTTTTTTCCATTTCGTAATACTTTTTAATTGCTTTAAATAAAATTGAATTTTGTGACTTTGCCTTTTTCCTAAATGGAAGTCTAATTTTGTTCTTTTCTCTAGTATTGTATGAAGTATGTATGCTTTATATTTATATATTTAATTGTATTTTTACATTTAATGTAAACTGTATTTTTTTTTCTTATCTTATCTTTTAAGCTATAACTGATTTTTTTATTTCTTCAATATTGTTTTTATTTATAGGAAACATATTCGAAAACCATATTTGCCGCAACAAATCGGTTTCTTAGAACAGGCATTTGCCCATATAGGAACCGGTTGCAACATTAGACGTACTAATATTTCTGGCTTGCCGACCCTTCATATACTGAGCCTACTCCTAGTACAAGCAGAATTTGCCAGAGTGTTTTTTGTGCCATTTTTGTAACATTGTATGTATAAACTAATAAATGAATAATGAAAATGAATAATAATGATTAAACAAAAAAAAATGTAGAGAAGACTGGATTTCACCCCCTTGGGAGGCATTAATATTAACAAATTACAATTTGGACTAACTAAAATATTGTAATAAAACCAACTGATCCAAGAAGAAGTTTAAAAATTGGCTTGTTTTTTTTAGGCTTGCCTAGTATGTGAAATATTTTCGACACTTGTGCAATAATATTTACACACGTGTCCATCCTCATTCCAATATAACACCCACTCACCCACCCTCTCACTCACTTACACTCACACAAACACACTAGTATGTATTGTACGTGTATTTAATGTATTTCTGTGGATATCTGTCATTGGTTTTATTCTCAGTATATTTTATTTGTTATATTTTTTTACATGTATTACTGTTGATATCCCCAATAAATAAAATAAATCTCAAAATCAGATGAACCTCTTCACAACAATAAAGGTTTCAGCTCTTTAACTTCACTAAAATCAAAAAACGAAAGAATTTAAGAAATATGGACGTTCAAACATAGGCAAAATGGTGAATGTTACACAGTTTGCAATATGGCCACTTAAACCAGCCAATGACAAGTCAGCCCATAAGTCAGGGCATAAGCCCTGTGAATGCCTAGACTTCTATATTCTGTTCTCTAAGGTATTCTTCATCCTTGTTGTAATTTGTTAAAAAAAAGTACATAATATAATTACACAAAATGAGAAGAGTTTTATTTTTAATGTTAAAAAATAATAATATGCGTAGATTTATTTTATAATTGAAATTTTATTACGGGTAGGCTGAAAGAATAGAACGACGTTTTTTTCTTTACGGCTACGCGCAGTGAATTTTAATGCCACTTTGACGTTATTACGTAGGTAGGTACCAGTGGCGAATGGTGATTTTATTTACAGGTAAGCTATAAAAAAATATATATTTGTGCCTACATAGGAGGTACATAATAAAATGAAAGTAATATATCCCATAAATTGATATTTTTCTGTGGTTTTCTGTGATACAACAACTCTCGTCCATGAAATCAACTCAAACGATACAACTTCGTGATATATTATAGTATATAGATATATTATCCATTACTTTAATACATAACTCATTAAAAAATAAATGAAAAATACCACAATGAATTCAGTCGATATTAGATATTCAATTGAAATGTCAACTGGCCGTATTGTTCTAGCAATTAATAGAGCTAAAAACGGCCGCGTGGAGCGCTATATGTCCTGCAATATAACGCATGAAAGTAATTATGGTCTTATGTTAAAAGTACTATCTTAAATAAAAATAGTCCTTAAGAAATCATGTTTGAAATACTGTTTTCTAAATCAAGAATCTTTAAATAATTTGTGTAATCTGCAAGTTTAATCTAGGAGTAAAAACCCACACTGGGGTTAAGACATTCAAAATATAGTATACTTATTTGTATAAAAAAATAAGCTGGAATAATTGGCTAGTTTCTTAGCTCACCTCGGGCGCTGGGCGCGCTTTATTAAAATTTATATTTATATTAGGATAAAAATACAAATGGTGGAAACGATTAAAAATAAATGGTAATTATTTATTTGTTTTTCGGTAAATAAAGTTACAATAGAAAATAAAACATTATTGTGGTTAGTCAAATATAAAGGTAAGCTGCGCATAATCGCTTCTATACACGGTTCGCCCCTGGTAGCTTGTTGCTGCTTTCGTTCACAGCTTGTCTAGACCTAACAGCTGATCGTAACCAGGAAAAGAAGCAGCCAGGTAATCGCAGGTACTTGGATTTACGTTGTAAACGTGTTACCTTGAATGAAACACCTTTTATGCAATCGAACGCTATGACGTTGGCGTTTCTTGTTCGCTAAAGGTATTTGATAGTCAAAAAATGATCGTAATTTGTATCATGGACCGAAATTTAAACTGACCGACATTTTACTCATAATGCTTTCTTAAAAAAACATTCGCGTTTTTTTTTTTTTTTTTCTTTATTAGGGCCTACTACCAAAACTTGATAACATCGGCCAAAAACAAGTTACATTTATAAACATAAACAGACAGGAATAACAATATAGATACAAACAAAAGACAAGAAAATATTTATTATTTACATTTAAGTCAAGATTGAAATGTCACTATCTAAATATTTAAACTGTTCCTTTATCCTTCTTCTTTCCTTCCCATCCCCTCTCCTCTCTTCATAGTATAGTGTTATTTTAATATACATATTTATTTTTGTTAATCTTTGCTTTTAATTTTTGTATAAAATTGTAAGTTTCAATATGTCCATGTATTTATAATTTTCTCAAACTGAACGGTTTGGGTAGGTAGGAAGAAATTACCTTAAGGCAATATGCCCGCCCTTATATGTATATTTATTGTATATGTATATAAAGTGTCAAATAAATAAATAAATAAATAAGAAAAATATAAGTACAAGAATAACATCAAAATATCGATTGTAATAATAAACACATATCCAAACCAATAAAAATTTCAACATAAATTGAAATAGGCACTAACAGAAAAACCCACCGAAACCTGATAGTGCCTTTTTAACAGAAAATAGAAACTTACAGTAAAATTAGAAGGAAGATAGAACTTAATAACTAGAAAAATTACAACAAAGTAATCAAAATATTAACAAACTTAATCTTATATTAATGATAAATTATAACTATTAAAATTAAAATTAAAAATTAAACGTCGGAAGTAATAATGACAAAATATTTTACATAAACCTAAAAATGTAAGATAAATTTATTGTAAAAAAACAAAGAATTAATTTAAATTCGCGTTATATTCGGGGTTAAAACGATTATTCTTTTTTAAAAAAAAAAAGATAATCTGAATATTTTTTTCTATGTCGGTACTTTTTCCGTTTTTAAAAATTATTTATCACATTTGTATGCCGTACGTCCGAAGACGGCAGATAAAACTGGACACGATTTATCAAAAAAACAACTAACTATTATGCTTTTTGTTCAATATACATAACAAACATAGAAAGGATTGAAAATGTTCAACGAAAATTTTTAAAATGCCTAGATTATAAAACCAATAAAACGCTTTGTACTTACAGCCAATCTGCCAAACAAAATGGATTTTTTACCCTTGAAATAGACGCACAGTATCTGAATTATGCTATTTACATAAATTATTAAATAATAAAGTAGACTCTTTTAACCTACTCTCCAAAATTAATCTTTATGTCCCCTTTCGTGTGACAAGAAATAAGTATTTATTCCATCTGCCAGTCTGTAGAACTAACTATGCACAACACTCTTTCCTCTATCGTTCTTGCTTTAACTATAATGTTTTTTTTAATCTATTGATATATTTTACACACCCCTTAATTTATTTAAAAATAAATTAAGACTTATTCTTTCTGGCTGCGATACGATCCCACTTACTATTTAATGATGTACCCTCCTGAACACTTACTCCCACACTAATACACATAAACACACATCTACACTTACAAATACACATATACACATCCTTTTGTTGTAACACAATTTAATAATATGTATGATTTTTATTTAGAAACATTGCTGGTCTGTCTTTAAACTGTATTTAAAAAAACAAATTATTATATCATTGTCGACTGTTTGTTCCTTTTAAATAAATAAATATATTTCTATATTCAACACGCCCCCTTAATTTATTAAAAAATAAATTAAGACCCATTCTTTCTGGCTGCGATGCGATCCCACTTGCTATTTAATGATGCTCACACTTACACACACCTAAACACTCTCTCCACAAATACACACAAACACACCTCTATACTTGCTCTCATACAAATACACATAAACACACCCTTTTGTTGTACCACAGTTTAATATGTACTCGTATGATTTTTATTTAGAAACTTCGCTGGTCTGTCTTTAAACCGTATCTTTTTATGTTATTATATCATTGTCGACTGTTTGTTTCTGTAAAATAATTAAATAATAAATAAACAAAACAATAGAGTCACGCTAATTGTAAATATCTATAATGTGTAAAAAAATCACTACTCTGGCGCCGTATCTAGGGAGAAAATATGTTTCTATGAAGAAAAGTTCTTTCAATGTCTGAAGATTCCTTAGTTATTTTATTTTCAAATTTTTATTTAACTCCGGCTTGTAAACGTATCAATTTCGATACAAATAATGATAACTTTTATTTTTTCGTGAAGTAATTGTTGTGTAATTTGAGTAAATCATAACACGTACCCTAGATATTCAACGAACACAAACCTGTTTAATTTATTCTGTATTTTATTCGAGCAAAAAATACATGAATTTATTACATACTTGTACAAGTATAATGTTCCTACATAATCGATAATGAGGAACATCGAATTCATTGTACATATTTTTCAATATATTTTAAAGAATACTAAATATAAAATTGTGTACTAAATAAATTTGAGTCACTGGGCAGTGGTCGGCAAACTCATTAGTCAAAAGAACCAAAGTTTTTTTTAAATATAATAAATCTGGCATATACCAATTAAATTATAATGATTGCGATTCAATCTACATTGGAAAAACAATAAGAAACTTTAATATTAGAGTAAAAGAACACTTAAGGTGCTTGAATAATAATATTTTTTTCTGAACTCACAAACCATCTGATAGAAAAGAATCATAACTTCAATAAAGACACTGGATTAAAAGTACTTCATGTTGAAAATAAAATATTCAAAATCGGGTTGTGGTCCTGTGGCTAGTGTGTCGGACTCGCGGACCGAAGGTCCATGGTTCGAATACTACTCTACCCTAACTTGATTCCCATGTTCTAATAGTAAGTTATTTACAACTCGTTGAAAATGGCCCTCAAAATTAAATATTTGGGTAAATTATTAGAACGCAAATATTTATTAAAAAATAAATTTAAATATATTAGACAACTTAGAAATCTTAGAAATGAAAAAAGCAATACATAATTTTAAACAATTAATTGTTAACCAAATAAACAATATTTCTTTTAGTCTACTTCTGTCTAGTTTCGAAAATATTTATATCAAATTACCACCCTTTAAAGGAAAAAAAGACTTGATTTATTGGCTCCACGTATAGTATTTAGTAAACATGATAAAAAAAGGAATCAATTCATTAGTTACGTAAACTTTGACGAAGAAGCTTGTTTGCTTTGAAACCGGTCGGTGGAAAACAAATCAAAGTTGTTTTATTTATTAATTAAGATTTTCTTTGAGAGCCAAATTCATTAATCTATCAAACTGTTTCTTCTGTAATGGCGACGTACTAAGGTTATTATTAAGATAATAGAGTACGTGTATAAGCAGTTGAAAATATACATTTAAATTAGAAATTCTTTAACAATTTAAATGCGATGATAAAAAGCTTTAGCTAAAATTGTGATGAAAATATTAATCATTGAAACATTTCTTCTGGAAACGTCTGCGCACAAAGCGGTTGTTGTTGAATGATGCAATGGTAAAGAAGTATCTCGTGATTAATTTTTATTCTTAAAAAAACATTTTGTCCCATCTGCATCATTGAAACAATTTTATCGAGTTTAATATGATGCTTTTCCATGCATTTAATGATAGCATTTGCAATATTCTCGCCGCGTGTTGGAACTTTCAGTGGCAATAATCCTTAAATTTTTTCTTTAGAGACAGTAGACGAAACAAATCGAATGAAGGTGAAAATTGCGCCGCGGTCAAGTGATTTAAGAGCCGCATGTGGCTCGCGAGCCGCAGTTTGCCGACCTCTGCACTAGGGTGACCCGTTCAAAGGAAAAAATGTACTGCTCAATGACAAATAACTATCGACGTGCTAATAAGCGACGTGATAACCATTTCTCACCGTGGATGTTTATCGTTTACGCGATCATAATGTTAGTGTATATGAGGCGGACTTATCTCCGCTCGATTTCCTTATTCAGGATTTTTAGCTGAAAGCAACCATCGAGTCACTGTATTCTTCAGGTGGGACACAGAACGGCCTGTTTAAGTACGGAAAAAACTGTCTGAAACGTCATAAAAAAATAAAATAAATACACGTCACAAAAACGCAGAAAAACATTACATGAAAATGTTCGACGCTACGAGAAATTACTTAAAAAAACGTTTTCTTACGCGTGGTAGAAATTAGAGCATTAAAATTATACGACGCAGTTTCTTGAAAACGTATAAAAAAAAAAAAGATTTTAATCAAAACCGACTACTTTGAACGACGTTATTAATTCTCCCGAACCCACCAATGATAGTGTTGTAATAGATTTCCGGTTTACGGGAAGCCCATTCACCAATCAGCAGAACTTGCCGAGAGAACTTGTGAAGTCACACGCGGAGTAATTTCGAAATTACATAACATAACGGTGATAATACGATACTTAAAAATACATTTTTTTTAATTAGCTAAGTTTGATAGTCTACATTTTTAAAACCACTGAACTTCCTCTCATTTAAAAACTATATTTAGAGTTGCATTGTTCATTAACATAATCATCATCGTAATAATATCTATGCAGGTCTACCAATGAACAAAATGACTCGCCTACAATCTGTATTGAATGCCGCAGCGAGACTTATTTTCGGAATCTCTAAGTTCAGTCATATCACTCCACTACTTCGGGAACTACACTGGCTACGTTTTCCACAGAGGGTCGAATACAAACTCTGTTGGCTTATGTATAAGTCACTGCACAAATCGGCTCCGGAATATCTAAGGGAACTATGCATTCCAGATGAACTAGCTGACAGGCGTCTCACGCTTAGATCAGCTACGTCTACGGCGAGAGGAAAAGTTATTATACTTCTACGCAAACAGCGCACTAAATTTGGTGAACGCGCATTTGCGGTCGCAGGCCCTATGGCATGGAATGCTCTCCCAGCAGAGGTGCGAGGCTGTGAAAGTGAAGTGATGTTTCGGAAAAAACTTAAAACCCACTTGTTCTCTAAATCATTTGAATAAATCCGTAGCACGTGATAACAAAATAAATTATTTTAATTAAATTACAAATTTAAAAGCTTCAATTAAATTAACTTAGCAATAGAATCGCCATGTAAAGCGCCCTTGAGATATTTTATTACGAAAATGGCGCTATATAAGTTATCCATAATAATAATAATAATAATATGTCTCTGAATACACCTTACTTTAAGGTCACCTAATTTAATAATTACGGGAGATATTGAAAAAAATCTACGTAGATTAATTAGAAAGAACTTTTATTTGGAATTAAAACGTAAAAAAACAATTTTAAAAATTAATCAGAGCATTCTAGGCACTAACTATCGCGATGTCCCATGCACATAGCACGCCGCGCGCTTTTATTACTGTATGAGAGACGTGTGTTTATAAATCTGGGATTAAAAACGTTAAGAGCCTCCAAAAATATCCGAGCAAAAACTCGGTAAATCACGCGATTTGTTGATTCATAAAAATGAATAATTCTTTGTTTACAATCTTATCTTTATTGTTTAGGCGGTAATCTGATATAAAAGATAATTAATAGCAGACATAAGCATATTTTTAGAAAGAAAAAATAGGTCACATCGACTTTTTGTTCCTATAACGTAGATTTAGTAGAATTTTTGAATTAGCTAACTAACTAACTAACCATCACGCCATTTCCCCGGAGGGGTAGGCAGAGAGGATAGAACGCCACACCACTCTGTCCTGGCACACTTCCTTTGCTTCCTTCACATTCATACATCTTCTCATGCACGCACGTCGATTATTCCGACTTTTCACATGACCACTTTCAAGAATTTGTTGTACTTGATCATGCCATATCTTTCTCGGCCTTCCTCGACTTCTACAACCAGACACATTCGCATCATAAATCTTTTTAGCCGTTCTTTCATCATTCATTCGCTCCACATGACCGAACCATCGTAAAAGACCTTTCTTAATTTTGTCGATAATGCTTAACTCAGCCTTGCATTCTGCTCTAATTTTTGAATTACCTTATGAATTAGCCTAAAAATGATTAACAAGTTACAACAGGGATGGAGAATACCTTAAATAAGGGATTATAGTCATTGGCTGGTTTAAGTGGCCAATTCACCCTTTTGCCTATGTTTGAACATCCATATTTCTTCAATTGTTCCATTTGTTGATTTCAGTGAAGTTAGAGAGCCACGTGATAAAGGTTTCAGCTCTTTTACTTCACAAAAGTCAACAGATGGAAGAGTTGAGGAAATGTGGATGTTCAAACATGGGCAGAACGGTGAATGTTACACAGTGTGAAAAGTGGCCACTTAAACCAGCTCTCTGTTGAAATCAATTTAAATAAAAAAACTTACTATCATAATTATAATATTGAGTTTTGTAAAGGAGTAGCAATTTTACACATCTAAACGGGTGACAGGTCTACTCAAAAGTGATGCCTAGGAGTAAATTTTTTGATCTATCTTCTTCAAAATGGTCGAAACTACTTAAAAATGACAAAATTAGTACAGTGTAATAAAGACTGTTATTAGTTATATCAAATGCATTCTCATATAAGAGATATACCATGTAGTTATTCTACACCTGAGCCCCGCTTGCACTGGGAAGTTTACATTAATCTTCAATTATATCTACAAAATAAAATTTAGTTTTCTGTATGAAAAGCAGAATTTGCATACAGGTTTTTTTTCTAAACGTGTTCAATTATAGGTTACCGATGAAGATACTTTAAATGCTCAAGAACGTATATTCATTTTCGTATGCAAATATCAGTTTTTCTTTATAGACAATTTAACTTTTAACTTCCCATTGTAATCGAGGCCCCGGGCCCGTATCACAATGGTAAGTTAACCGTTTTCGTCAATTGTATCTACATAGCAAATTTAATTTTTCTGTATGAAAAATATAATCTGTATACAATTAAATTAAATTAAATTAAACTCAAAACACTATATTTTACTTTATGTAACTCAATTATAACTTATGGCATAAAAGGATAGAGAGGCACTAATAAATATTCAAACCTCTCGAATCCGCTCAAAAATCAAAAAAATAAATAATTTTAAAGAAGCCCTTCAGGTACCCCATCAACAAGTTATTTGAGGAATTTGAGAACTTAGATATAAGGCAATTATGTATTTTTAAAATAATAATGTTTGTCAAAACAAATTATTCTACCAAATCCCAAAAGGAACACTCCCACACTACCAGAAGTTAAATTAGAGGATGGGTCATGGGGTCTATCACAAACTCTGAATTCGGGCAAAGAAATTTCAGGTTTCTGGGCCCCAACATATTCGATGTGTTACCCAAACATTGCAAAACCATGACCCGGATTCAATTTAATAAATTTGTAAAAAAATTGTTATTGGGTTTAGGTCGAGAAAAGTCGGTAAATTTACTCAAAATACATTTTTAAATAATAAATTAATATTGTATAACTGTAGAGTAAATTAACTAATAGGTAGTAGTGTTAATGTTTATTTTTGCATAAAAATGTCTGCCTTAAAACAGGTTGTACCTAGTTAGGCAGACTAGACATGATTCAGATAAATCTATTACCTATGTTTGTATGTAGTAGATAAAGTAATTGTTATTTTTGTTAATAAACTATGATTATTACTACAATTATTATTAATGCTTTTTGTCTAAACATGTTCCTTTTCAGGTTACCGACGAAGATACTTTAAATTTTCATAAAAATATACATATTTTCGTAAATAAATTTCGATTTTATTTATGGGGGGAAGACAAGTCTGCTAATACCCCATTGTAATCGGGGCTCTGGACAATTTTTTACAGTCATGGGGCCAAAACCATGGATGAGTGTTTCTGACTCTGATCGATACTCTCAGGTTGAAATTTTGAAAAGGAATACGAGTGGAGATAAGTCCGCCTTGTAGTGTAGTGGTTGGCGTGTTTGCCTATCATACTTGAGGTCCTGGGTTCGATTCCCGGCAGAACGGACGTGAAATATTTAGTTGTTTTTAGACTGACAGCTGAAGCGTAGGACTGAATACCCTACCTTCCATCTAGTAAAAATGATCGAGATGCGCTGCAATTAGAGTATCAATGCAGTGCCCTATGCACCCACTACGTGTACGGATAGGGATATAATGATGAGAATTTTTCATTATTTTGTTTATTTTTCTGTTTCTTCTGTTATTTGTTTTTTCATTCAAATTATAGTACCTACTAATTACTTTGACTTGTTTTAATTTATATGTTTATTTATATGTGACAGCAAAAAAGGCAGAAACAAATCAAATCTTGCGTAATAAACAAATTTAATAAAAGGTAGTATTTTATTTTTTAAATTATTTTGAATTAAATGATGAAAAATATTAATAAGGAAAACTCTATAATAAAATCCGGACTCCGTAGTTTAGTGGTGAAGACGCTTGATTCACGCACGGAAGGTTCCGAGATCGATTCCCGACACAAAAATTAAAATTGCGATTTCTCTCTCGATGCAAAAAAATAATAATAAATAAACGGGTTGTGGTCCCGTGGCTAGTGTTGCGGACTCACGGATCAGAGGTCCGAGGTTCGAACCCCACTCTACCTCAACTTGATTCCCATTTTCTAATAGTGAGTTATTTACAACTCGTTGAAAATAGTCCCGAAAATCTAAATATTTGGGTAAGTAATGGGAAAGCAAATATGTCCTTTAAAAAAAAAAGTGTAAAATCAAAAGAGAAAGAAAAATGGTGTCATTTAATTAGCTAGAAATGTATATTTGATAATAAAAAATATTGCAATAAGTAATTAAAATGATTTTTTATTTGACGCTTTTAGGTTATTTAAATAATATTTTTTGGGTAGGTACTTACCTAAATTGTTATTTTCCTGCGCGTCCTCACACCTTCCCACTACTCTGATGATGGCCCTGCCCGCTAGTCTTGTGCAGATCATCATGGCTCCCATGCGAGGGTCCACTTCCGTATTGTTAGCCTGGCTAGTTATGTCATTTCCAAATTGCGTCGGGGGCTTCATTTCGCCTCTTTCAAAAGAAAACTCTTCAAAAACAAAAGAAAATCACTGACGTCTGACAGTTTTTTCGTAAAATATACGGAAAAGCGCGAATGTCTGAATCCAAAATCACAGAGCAGTTCACTTTTCGAGTGCAGCTTATTTGAAAATTGAATGCGTTTGTTTTCGCTTTCTCGCAGTGTCACGCACAAATAAGTTAAACAATTTGAATATTTTTTTCACAAACGCACAATAATTGTTTACTGCCAAATCAGTCACGCACTGTTTTCACGGAAGCGTTTTTGCCGTTTTGTTTTGTACACAATGCGCACTTTCTCCGTTGGCCGCGAACTGGCGTACGTTTTTCGAACAGCTGTCAAACGTCAAATGCGGGAAAACGCCGAGCAGGCTGGCTTTATACGTTCGCTAGAAGAGGGAGATGGAATCCTGCGCGCGCACAACAGCTTCATACATTTTGATGCGGAAGACAAAGATTCCGTCTGAAAGGCAAGGTAAAAACAACATTAATTTGCGAGTATTTTTAGACCGGCACGTGGCTTTGTTTTGTTTTTCTTTTTGCGCGCGAAATGTGCGTCTGTATTTTGTTCAACTCGTAAACATAGCGGGCAAACATGTCTCAATTATAATGTACTCAAGTTGATACCGATATATTATTGCGTACATATAAAAAGAGAAATAATTTCGAATTTCACGCAATAATTTTATCTGGGTACATATTTATTTATAAATCATATAAAACAAAGTACTTTTACTTTTAATTGCTTTTAATATATCATGAAATTTTTTTGTTTTTTCATTATGTATTTTTTAATTTAGTACTTCTTTTATTTGGCATGTTATGTATTACTCCTATTTCTTACTACAGTACCTATAGAGTGAGTTTCTAGAAAATATATTTAAATTATCAATTTAATTATGTTTATATTTATATATTAATTTTCTATTGCTTTCAATGATACTATTATTATTATTTTAATACTACTATATTTTATTACTATTTTGTTGATTTTAATGATACCATTATTGTGTATATTTGATTATGTAGTCGGCCTCGTGGCGTAATGGTCAGGGCGTTTGCCAAGAGGTCTCGGGTTCAATTCCCGACATGGTTGACATGAAATATTTATTTAAAAGGGTGTTTTCACGCCCGAATATTTCGTAGTCGCGGGACTGGTACCTGAAGCGTAAGACTGATCATATTATCTTCATGTAACAAAAAATGATCAAGGTACGCTGCGATTGGTGTACCAATGCAGTACCCTATGCACCATTAGGTGCGGAAAGAGAATGAGGATGATGAATATGTATATATCTAAATTTGAAAAATTTATATTTCAATATTTATAACTGATTATCTTTTTGCATTGTATTCTTTAGAATTGAATTATTTATTACTTATACCTTGTTTTTCTAGATTGTTATTCTATTGCATCACATGTCATTAAAATTTAACTCAATTAATTTTTCTAAATATTTTTATTGTTAATTATTATGGCTTGACACGGGCATAGCCTTTAGGCTTTTTAAAGCCTTAATAAGTTCATTCATATTTAAACGAGTGTAATTTTGAATGAATAAATAAATAAATAAAGTATAATCTAATGTTCCGATCCGCCGGTTGCGAAATAATAATGTGATGTTCCTTGATCAGCACAGTACAAACTATGACTTGCATGCACCAATGTCCCGATTTTATTTCAATTATGCTTGTATGTTTAATAATAAATTAATAAATAATATACGTGAATTAGATTTTCAGAACTTATATATATAACTCAATTCGGGACTTTAATAATAGTAACAATTTTTTTAAAAGCACATATTCAGAACAACAAAGAAGCTAATCAAGTTTAACACTACTACTAATACTAGTATCACGCCATTTCTCCGTAGGGATAGGCGGAGAGAATGGACCGTCACACACGTCTATCCTGGCATACATTTCTAGCTTCTTCCACATTCATTCATACTGTCATACATGCCCTTCGGTTCTGTCGGCTTTCGACAAGACCAGACTTGAGATTTTGATTTATCTGATCATGCAGCGTCTTACGTGGTCGTCCTTGTCTCACGTTGCTGTTCATTTTTGCCATATATACTTGTTTTACCATTCTTTTGTCGTCCATTCGTTCTACGTGGCCAAACCATCTCAGAGACCCTTTTTTAATCTTATCAATTATACCCGACTCAGATTTACACTCTCGCCTGATTTTATTATTCGTAACGCTGTCATACTTTGATTTCCCACACATTTATTTATTTATACTTTTACAATTTTGTTTTTTTTTTTAAATACAGAATAACTGGGGTGTCCCGTGCCGAGGGAAACATTTTACAATAAGTGTTAATCTAATTAACATAATTATCATCGTAAACATAAAAAGCAAAATAAACTAAAATAATTATAAAAAACATTCGTCTAAGAAATCGCATTTCAACCGCGTTCACTCGGCTTTCATCCTTCCTTTGCCAGTTCCATGTTTCACTACCATACATAAGTGTTAGGACTAAAACTCCGTTGTGCACTGCCAGCTTCTTTAGCTTCGATTGACATATTTTTATTAGCAATTTCTGTGCTTAGTGCGCTGTTCATTTTGTTGCCTGAATTCACTCTCCTTTCACCATCTTTTTCTACTCTTCCATATCTTGAAAACATGCTTTTCAGATACACAAATTCTCAAGACATTCGTTGTTTACATTTATTATGCAGTCAGTAACCTCACTTCCCCTTAACTTTCCTAACTATTTATGTAGCACTAACTATGCAGAACACTCTTTCCTCTATCGTTCTTGATCTAACTATAATGTTTTTTTTTCATCTATTGATAAATATTCCATACCCCTTAATTTATTTTAAAATAAATTAAGACTTATTATTTCTGGCTGCGATACGATCCCACTTACTATTTAATGATGCACACTCCTGAAAACTTACTCCCACACTAATACACATAAACACACATCTACACTTACTCTCATACAAATACACATAAACACATCCTTTTGTTGTAACAATATTTAATAATATGTATGATTTTTATTTAGAAACTTTGCTGGTCTGTCTTTAAACTGTATTTTTTTTAAAAATGTCATTATTTCATTGTCGACTGTTTGTTTCTTTAAAATAAATATTTAAAAAAATATATACATCACAACAATATATAGGTCAAAAAACTTTTCTTACACTAACAAAATAAATATTTAAAAACGCTTCCAATAACGGAGGAAGTGGTAAATCTAGGACTTGGGGAGATAAGGTCGTTGACATCGCATACCACGTAGACGGTGCAACTAACCAGCCAATGACAGGTCATACATAAGTTGTGTAAATGCCTAGACATCCATATTTCCGTCTCTAAAATGTTATTTATATCTGTTGTAAGATATTAACTGGTATAAAAAAAGAATTATAAAAACGGAAAAGTATTTTTTGTCGCAGCCTAGTATGTAGGTTAAATAATTCAGCCAGATGAATATCATTCACGTCAATAAAGGGGCAGCTCTTTCTTTTACATGCAATAAAAATATTTTTACACAATTCTACACTAGTTTAAATTGGGATAGTTTAGTAGGTCACGAGATAATAAATTGCAATGTAATCTGCTTAAAAATAAGTAGGTACTTACTTCAACTTTGTCGCCTACATTGCACATCTTTTAATTTTAGAAAATAGTTTATCTTCTGGCAATCTTATTTCAGAAAAGTAATAAATTTCTCTCTGCAGAGCGCCTCGTGTTCCAAATGATTATTTTTCAAATATTTAAAAATGAGTGCACGACCATTTTTAGAACAAAATCCATGGCGGTAATCCAAAAATTGTCTATGTTGTGTGGTCATATTTTGTATTTTGTCTGAAGTCGTGCGTCTGCATTTTGAACTTTTTTCGTTTATGAGAGCCAAAATTATTTATTTAACAATCCAATTAGGTATATGAGAATTTGTTTTTCTTATAGTTGACAGGGATTATTGCAATCAATTATTTCCACGTTTAAAATAATGGCCGTCTCAAAACCTACTTGAATTTTGAATGTCGAATAATTTTAACGTCATTAGCAAATGATGTAGTAACTTATATTTACATATAAGTTATTAATTTTAAAAAATACTTGGTACACTTCCACTTATTTATTTTGACCAATTAGCGCTTTCACCCAAATAAATAAGTGGAAGTGTACCAAGTATTTTTTAAATTAATAACTTATACGTAAATATAAGTTATTACATCATTACAGTGGAATTCCATCAAGAATTGTCAATAAATAATTTAAATGAAAGAAAAGTCATTAGCAAAGTTCAAGGTTAAGTCTTGTAGCATTTTTTAGTCGAACAACGCATAAAAGTTGTGAAAATTTACTACCGAAATGGTGACGGTAAAAAAAACCACTTAATTAGGTTGAATTGACCAAACCGTTTTAGTTCGTTTTTTAAACAGTCATTTGACGTTTAATCATCAGTGTGGCCATATATGAAGCTAAGTGTAGTCGCATGCAAAAAATAAAAATCCTTAAATTTAATTCTACTTTGCCCCCGTGATAAGATCCATAATAGCACCCCTGAAGGGTGATTACGATACGCTGAAATTGGAGTACCTATGCAGGGCGCCATATACCACTTGGTGCGCTAGGAAAATGACAATGGTGATTGGTATTGAGTAATGACCCAAAAAAACATTTGTAAACTTGAATCTTTTTTTTAAATCAAAAACTTTGTTCCAAAAACGGAAAAAATTCTAATGTTTGAAGCCTATGTAAAAACTATGTTATATGCAACTACTATGGGGAACAGGAAATCAAAACGATATAAACAGACTACAAAGACAGCAAATTAAAATATTAAAGTTAGTTTATGAAATACTCTTGGGAGTATACTCTAAGCTTGGGAAAGTAATGGCGAAGATAGACCTATGGATGGATATTAGGCTTTCTGCTAACTCAAATATTCATATTTAAATTTGTTCATTTTATTTAAATGCTTATATTATTAATATTTACACGTGTAGGTATATACGATGTACTTTATATCGTCGAACTAATTTTTACAATAATTTAATTTCAGTTTTTATAGTTAATATTTTAAAGTTTATTTAATTTCATATTCTTATTTTTTATTTTTTTATTTATTGTGACTTTACTATAGGTACTTATTGATATACATAAAAAAAACTTATTATTATTACTAGACTTTATTAATATTCTAGCGAAATTCTATTCGATTGGATGAATTGCATCTATTTAAAATTAAATTTTATTAAAATTAATCTCATATTAATTTTAATAAACTGTTTTAATAACAAATAATGAAAACTAAATTTTACGCCAAAAAAATACACGTTTGACAGAGTATAAGCCGTCGAAATAAATAAATAAATATCGTATCCACAAAAAGAGCCTCCATGCATCTCTATGGCCTGCCAACTCCTTTGCGTCCTCCCAAGTCATGTTCTCGTCCCGAAGTTCTGACATAAACTGCCGACGAACAGTCAGCAGTGGACGTCCAGAACGTCGAGAACCTGATGCCTTGTAAAATAGGCAAGTGTGGTTAAGGTTAATATTAAAAAACAATTATAATGAAACAAAACACCTGAATACAGTATAGAAAATATAGATACATCTAATAAAATCAGCAGAAAATAAGGAAATAATAAAGAAGAATTAAATAATAAATTATAACATAGGTAGGCAGCAAATTAACAATAAATAAAGGGTTTTAATATAAAAAGTATTGAAATAACAGAGGCGATGTATCATAGCTCTACCAGCTGAGACAAATTAAATGCATACGCAAAAATTTGCCGGTTGATGCCGCCCGTCAATTAATAAATGCGTTTGTAGTGTCTAGAGTCGATTATTGTAATGGTATCTATGCAGGTCTACCAATGAACAAAATGACTCGCCTACAATCTGCATTAAATGCCGCAGCGAGACTTATTTTCGGAATCTCTAAGTTCAGTCATATCACTCCACTACTTCGGGAACTACACTGGCTACGTTTTCCACAGAGGGTCGAATACAAACTCTGTTGGCTTATGTATAAGTCACTGCACAACTCTGCTCCGAAATATCTAAGGGAACTATGCATTCCAGATGAACTAGCTGACAGGCGTCTCACGCTTAGATCAGCTACGTCTACGGCGAGAGGAAAAGTTTTTATACTTCTACGCAAACAGCGCACTAAATTTAGTGAACGCGCATTTGCGGTCGCAGGCCCTATGGCATGGAATGCTCTCCCAGCAGAGGTGCGAGGCTGTGAAAGTGAAGTGATGTTTCGGAAAAAACTAAAAACCCACTTGTTCTCTAAATCATTTGAATAAATCCGTAGCATGTGACAACAAAATAAATTATTTTAATTAAATTACAAATTTAAAAGCTTCAATTAAATTAATTTAACAATAAAATCACTATGTAAAGCGCCCTTGAGGTATTTTATTACGAAAATGGCGCTATATAAGTTATCCATAATAATAATAATAATAGCATAAACAGTAAAACAAGTATAACACTTGTACATTTTTATAATTTAGAAAAGAAGTGATTAAAAAGTATTGGTATAAAGATAAATTAAATAAATCTATGTTTCCATGTTTGTTAGCTAACATGTGGAACCGTGGAATAGGTGAGTATTTGGCATAGTTTGAACTATGCAAATCAACAGCAAAAGAAGTATTTTGTCTCGTCCCACGCTGTCTCACATAAAAACATATGCTCTAACTAGGGAGCGGACATGGAATGATGATGATGATGATGGTATTTTTTGATTAAATCACGTTGTAAATGACCATCGTGTCTTGAAATCTGGGCGTGCTCAGCGAGATTATTGAAATTGGACACTCGGTATGTCCGTGTGCGTGTGATTGAATTTTTCCCTGACAATGGCGCTATTTCGGCCAACGTTCTAGGAATGAGTTGAGTGTGCAGTGTTACAGTGACCTCTGGCAGCGTGGGAGGACGACGTCTCCTGACTCCTCCTCTCGTGAGTCACCCGCACCAGCTCCAGTCGAGGGTCTGCCTTTCAACTGTCAATGCAAGGCTTGCCAAACTATTTGAGAAATATGGCCGTAAGGAGTCAGAAAGGTTGATGCATGCCGCGGATTGGAGATTCTTACTGGATGTTGAAAATAAAATATTTAAATTAATAATAATTTAAAAAAATTTATACAAATGGCAATCATGAAGTTTCGCATTTTATTAAATAAATTGTCTATGTTTTATGTAGGTATGTATGTGCATGCGCATGGGTGTATGTATATGGTATTTAATAAAATAAAATACTTAAACTTATTAAAAAAGCATTATATCAACTCATTAGTTATCCCGAAGAAAAATTTTTGAAAATGATCCTTGAGATAAAAATAACTTTATTTAATTTAATTTCATATAACTTTGAATTATCTATCCTTACCTCTGTTTTGTATTAATACATTTAACTCCTTAAAAAAGATTCCAGTCTCGAAGATGTCGCGAAAGCGATGAAACCGGTCACTGGGTATTCAAAATTTGTGGATTCTCTGGACACTCGTCTTTTATTTATATAATAAATTACAATGAACTTCCATCAAGAATTTTTACTTACAAAACTTAAATGTTATATATACACATTCATGTACATACATTTATATATATATATATATATATACACATACACATACATGTACATACACATACATATATATATATATATACAGGGTGTTCTTTAAACCCTGTCACATCCGAAACCGCGATGATCAGTATGGGCAAGAATATATATTAGGATATTTAAAAAATATTTAGAACGATGAAAATTTAAAAATAGAAAATATTAAAAAAAAAAAACAAATGGTTACTTACTTCTGCAGGGGAGAAGCGAGAGGGACGCGGCCGTGCGGTTGACAATGTATCAGGCTCCCCCCTCCCCCTCCTCGTTTCACCCCTACAGGAGTAAGCAACCATTTGTTTTTATTTATCTTTTATTTTTTAAGATTTAAGTCCTTCTAAAAATTTATTTTAATATATATATATATATATGTATATTATATTATATATTTATCGAATGCAACATCGTTTGCTAAGAAAAGTAGCATGGATGATTGGCCTCGAGAGGGGAGACTACATTTACGGAGAAATGGAGTCAATGTTCAAAATCTCAAGTCTAAAAAAACGTAGAAATAATATTGACTCCATAATTATGTTTTACTAACTGAATGGCTTCATTGATGTACCATCATTACTGGAACAAGTGGCATTTAATGTTCCAATCCGCCGGTTGCGAAATAATAACGTGCTGTTGCTTGATCAACACAGCACAAACTATGGCTTGCATGCACCAATGTCCCGATTGTGTCGTATTGTACACTCGAGACAAGATCTGGACTTTTTTAGTGTAAGCTTTTATAGATTTGAAAAATCACTAAGATAGACAGGATCTTGTCTTGAAGTAGTATTTTTTTTGTCCTAGCTTTGATGTTTAATTAAACGCGCTTACCGTTACACCACGAGGCCTACAAAATTCAATGTTTGGACAAACTTAAACAGTTGGCAAAGTCAAAATATTTCAACAAACTTAATCATCAATATTTATCTTTTTCTGATGATCCCGTGTGAGAATTTGTTTCGACGTTTCGGCTACCATTGTAGGAGCTATGTTTAAGGTAAACTGTGTGTTTTTGTAGAAAAAATATGTAATTATCTAGAATTAAGAATAGTCCAGAAGGAGCGTAGAATCATATTTGAATACTTCGGACTGTGTCCGAATAACCCCCCACTTTGCCCCACTTTCGCCGCGCGCATACGTGAAGTCACCTCGTAGTGTTGCCAGATTGCGAAAAATATAATCATAACACAAATGTAAGATAAATATTAATTCAAAAAAATCAAGTTGTTAATTTCTCTAAAATGTTATTGTACGAGCGGAAACATTGATTGGCACAACAGAACAGATAAGTAAAGGGTAATTTAATAATAGTAATTCAAGTAATGAACTTCGAACTTAAAAAATAAAATAATTTTTATTTCACATAAAACGGTCAATTTTATGTCATTTGAAATAATATTTGATTTTAAAAGATAATGTAGGTCAAATGTCCACCACAGCATTGTTTGATCCGAGAGGTCCAATTTTCGTTAGTTCTCTCATTAGATTAGCAAAGTATAGTAAAAAAATTGACTCAATTTTGTCAATTTTGCCAGGGCAACACTGTCAAATGTCAATTTTGTTTTCTTTGACCATTTGACAGATTGAAAAATAATTCAATTTTTAAGAAATTTGTTAAAATAAAACAAAATAATTGTAATTTTTATTAAAAGTAAGTAATATCATATCGTTATAAGTAATTACATGTCATATTAATGACAAAAATATTTAATTTTAATAAAATAAACTTTAGATGTCTGTCTTCTCATTCCTTTCTATATTTTTGGGAATATAATTTCCATGTCACAAGTGATTCCATTTTTACTTTAACATTTGACAGCTCACTTAAAAGTCGCTAGAATTTATTTGTCGCTAAAAAAATAAAAAAGTCGTGTTCAATGTCAAAATGTCGCTTTATCTAGCAACAAAGTCGCTAAATTGGCAACACTGCGTAAAAGAAACAGTAAATCGTGGGAGTCGATTAGGATAAAGGAGGGGGTAATTTTGTTTATGGTGGGGTAGGTTATTATATGAACTTTGATACTGAGGGCCTAATTTACATTCCAATATTTACCACAATATTTTACACTCGGAACTGTTTTCTAAAAACTTCAAATTCTACCACAAATCATAAATTTATGTTTATGTATTGTAATATTTTTTTATTTTTAGTACCTACCTATTAATTAATAATATGCATGATTCCACTTTCCATTATGTTGTATCCCAACTCAACACAGGGCTCTTGGCCTCGTAGATTTAGGGGCATGTTGTTATTTTTTATTATATATTTTTTTTATTAATCAAAAACATACAAAAAATTAAAATACAAATTATCAAGTCCTACTTAAATGCATAAAATGCAGTTCGTCAGCCGGTGCTTATAGTTAAGTTCTAATATATATATATACATAATCTTTTTTCTTAAATTCTTTAACATAAAAAAAGTTCTTACTCTTAAAAAAAATTAAAAAATATGTATTCCATGTGCATCGGAAATATGTTACAAGAATAAAAAAAAATTGTCCAAATAAAAAAGTAAAACACAAAAAAATTCAACATAAAAAAGCAACAATATTTTGAATTTGTCAAAATTTTTGTAGACAATGACTGTATTCAACTCCCTGGGGAGCTGTTTATATTGATATATTACAACAGAGATGAAGAACTTTTAAGAGAAGGCAATATAGAAGTCTAGGCATCTACAGGGCTTATTACCTGTCAATGGCTGATTTAAGTGGCCACTTTACACACTGTGTAACATTCACCATTTTGCCCATATTTGAACAACTATAATTCCGTCAATTCTTTCATCTGTTAATGTTTGTGAAGTTAAATAGCTAAAACCTTTATTTATGCGGGTAAGATTCATCTAATTGAATTTTTTCACCTACATACTAGGCAACGCCTGAAAATGTAAATTTTCAATTTTTATACTTCTTTATGGACCAGGTGGATTTATCAACAAGTGTGTAAAGTGGCCACTTAAACCAGCCATTGGCAGGTCATAAGCCCTATAGATGCCTAGACTTCTATATTACCTTCTCTTAAATGTTCTTCATCTCTGTTGTAATTCGTTAATAAAAAAGCACGTTTTAAAATTCAGATTTTAGGCACACGTCTTTCTCTTGAGCCTGATAGGTTTTTTGTTTTTTTTTATATTTGATGGGAGCATAAATTTTTGGTATATTGTTCTCTAGTGTTCTTTTCACGTATTTATTATTGAATTTAGGGAGAGTTAGTCCATCTACACTAGTGAACCGAGTATTATATACATGCTCCAATTTATTTCTATATTCGGATAGAGACGCATGCTGAGAAACCAGCTTGGACCATAATAAAGCTCTAAAGCTAGGGTTTCCTAGGACAGCGGTGCCCGTATCTTAACGGCCGGAGTGAACAGTGATGCGGTGGACAGCCGTCGTAACGTCGACTAGAGAGTGGTTTCCTAAGAAAACGGTGCTAAATGGTGTTGATAACACCGTTTTCCTAGGAAACCATTTCTCTAGTCGACGTTACGACGGCTGTCCACCGAATCACCGTTCTTTACGGCCGTTAAGATACGGCACCGCTGTCTTAGGAAACCCTAGCTTAACGGATGAAATATTTATACATTTATTCAATAAGTATATAGGAATATCGTGTCGGGAATATCTGACAGTACAATATGTAGCTTTGTATGAATAAATAAATATTATAAATGTTTAAAGCATTAACTTTGTGGTCAAACATTTAAACTAATCTTTACTTACATTAGTTGATAAATAAATAAATAAAATCACGAACACCACAAAATAATCAAATCGATTGAATCATTCAAGCCATAAATATAATCGGTTAATTTCCTATAAATAACGTCAAATGGAGGATCACATTTTCTCTTTGTATAAGCAAGGTCGCTTGAAGGCTATTTTGAATTGTGCTATCCGGCGATGCAAATTCGTACAAAGGAGATGTCTTTAGTACGTATGTATATACATTAAAACGTAATTCATTTCAAACTCCTTTCCTAACGTTAAATCATTGTTGGCGCCAAAAATAATTGCCGCGGAAATATAAAGACAATTAATTTAGAATATGGAACGAGCAGCTGCATTTTCTCTCTAATATTATTGACTCCAATGCCTGCGAATGTGGAGGCATTGGAGGTTTTAATCACATTTTTTTACATGTTCTTTAATGACTGGGAGAAAAAAAATATTTGATATTTTACTTATGTTTTTATAACATTTCCAATTCATTTATCTCAATTTTTTTCTTGTACAAATTGTTTATTGATCAATTATGTTTATATTTTTTTATGTTCAAACCGTTCCCTATTATGATTTGTAATATTTTAATTTATTAAATAAACAAAACACGAGTGATACTTTAATCCACAAATTTGGAATCTCGAAGATGTCGCGAAAGCGATGAAACTGGTCATTGGATATTCCAAATTTGTGGATTAAAGTATCACTCATCTTTTATTTATATAATAAATTACAATGAACTTCCATCAAGAATTTTCACTTACAAACTTATTTGTAATAATTATGTATAAATTAACAAATTACAATAGGGATGGAGAATACCTTAAATAAGGGAATATGGAAGTCTAGGCATTTACAGGGCTTATGACCTGTCATTGGCTGGTTTAAGTGGCCACTTTACACACTGTGTAACATTTACCATTTTGCCTATGTTAGATCATCCATATTTCTTCAATTCTTCCATTTGTTGATTTTAGTGGAGTTAAAGAGCTGAAACCTTTAATGTTGTGAAGAGATTCATCCGACTGAATTATTTCACATACTAGGCAACGCCTGAAAACAATTTTTCATTTTTTAAACTTCTTCTTGGACCAGTTGGTTCAATTATTTAAGGTATTCTCCATCCCTGTTGTAATAAGTTAATCTTAATGACTCCCGAGGGGGTGAAATCCAGTCTTTTGTCTACGAACATTTGGACAAACTCAAATATTGTAATGTATAAATTATTCTTTATTTTTTTACAATAAATTTATATTACATTTTTAGGTTTATGTAAAATATTACATAATAAATAAAAATTACATTATAAATATGTAAAATATTTATGTAAAATATTTTAATGGTTTCGATACTCGCATAATAAGTCAGACCATTTTATATGTTTTTTCAGGACTGATTCAATATGAATATGAAAGTATAGTTTCGTATCAATAATAACATCTAAGTCACGAATTTGACTATCTGTTATAGAGATCGGGGTATTATTGAAAGAGTAATGAAAGCTAATCGTCGTTTGTTTGCGCGAAATACAAAATGAATGACATTTACATTAGTATTAAATATTAATTTAATTCCAGTAAATTTTGATTACAATACTAAAAAATTCAGTCGCGATCTTTTTGTATTTTTGCACAGTCAGTGTGAGATTGAATGCAGTAAAAAGTGTTAATTTATTTATTTATTTATTTATTTATTATCATTATATTACATACACAAAATTATAATTTATGTAAAGTTGCTTTGACTGTCTAACTAGGGTTATTTATCCCGTTCTAAAACAGTCAAAAAATATAAAAAACAGTTATCAATTTATAGAAACAGTTATAAAGATACAGAACAAAGTGAAAAACAAAGTAAAAAATGGAGTTAAAACATGGTAAAAAATGTAGTAAAAACATAGTAAAATGTAATAAAAACATAGTAAAATTGTAGTAAAAACATAGTAAAAATGTAGTAAAAATGTAGTAAAAAAAACGTAGCAAAAAAATAAATTATAAAAAAAAAGTAATAAATGCAGTGAAAACATAGTAAAAAAAAACCATGAAACCATTAGTATGTCTATAAAAATATTTTGAAACTCAGTAAAATGCGAAATAATAACAGAATACATAGTAAGAAACATATTTAAAGTCATAATAAAAAAAATAATGTATGTTGTATAGCAAAAAGCATATTTAAAGAAAGAAAAAAAAAACAGCATATTAAAAAATAAAGTAAAAGATGTAATAAAAAATAAAAAAATAAATACATAGTTAAAACAAGTTAAAAAGTCATGAGGTCTTAAAAATTAAATCAGTAAAAAACTAAAAATATATATTAACAATTTAAATTAAAACATGTGTTGGCCATCTCACAGCCACCATTAACCCCTCAGACTCCCTGCGACCAATTTCTCCAAGGAAAGTAGTAAAAGTAAACACCGTTTATGCTACCATTTGTGTTCGCAAGATGGTCGTAAGGAAGATTGAGAATATCCCACATAAGCCCTCCATATAATTGCCAAACTCACAGTGAAATGGGCAATGAAAGCGGCAGAGTTGAATCAAATTAAAACCGCGGTTTGTAAAACTGAAAATTTCAAAAAAACACATTGTTTTTTAGTATGAGCTAAACCGTTAGGAAGACCCATGGTCATGAATAATTGTGTTAAACACACTATAATAGGCTTGTTTTTGTGTTTTTATATCAATTTTCGGAAACAGAGTTTCATGATTGCATGAAAAAACTGATAAAATCGATTTGATCAGTGATTAGTAATTTCCCATCACTAATGACAATATTTTGACAGCTGTCATTCTAATCAAGCTATATTTTAAGGACTATAGGTCCTGCGCTACTTTTATATTCCAACTGCTTATTGAGTGTACTCGTCATATTGATTTCTGGGAAAATATGGCCAGAGTGGTTTCCCGTAGCCTTCTCTGGTGGATTTTTTCCCTTAGCTGGTTGGTTCTAGTTTTGAGGCGCCAGAAACTCGCCTTTCATCCTCTCGTTATCTGCTGTGATCACATCGTTATGATTACAAAAACAATATCTATCTATAATTACAATAAAAAATAACTCCAAAGTAAAATTAACTTTTCTGTATGAAAAATAGAATATGTGTATACATTATTTTCTAAACATTTTCAATGACAGATTACCGACGAAGATACTTTAAATGTCCATACAAATATTCACATTTTTGTTCATAAATATCGATTTTACTTTATACCGACTCGATATGTATCGTCTGTAATCGCGGCCCAGGAATATTAAGTATTTATTTTATATAATGCAAAATTTTAGAGTAAGTATTTAAAATTTCTGTCAAAGTAAAACAATTACCCACTTTAGAAATTTAAGCCAATTCTTTATCATATGATTGACTTCATCTATATTTTCTTGGTCAGCGCCCATTTCCTCATTGGCAAAGATGGCGGAGAATGACGTCCACTACTTGGTAAAGCGCTTATTTCTAGTAATTAGCAAAAGCACTCAATTACGCTTGAAGATTGTATAGAAAATATCAAATTATATTTGCCAAAATAGCAAAGGATTGCGGGCGGGTTTAATAATTGTGTTTGTAGATTTCTATATTGTCTTTGGAATTGTGAAACACACTGAAAATATGATACGTAACAGAACAGCAAACAGCTGTACGCCGGCGGCCATTTTTTTGACCGGATTTTTCAGACTTCTTCAGTTTTTTGACCTGAACCTTTTTTCAGGTTTCATGAATTTTGTCGAAATTTTTATGCTATCGCTATGTAATTATATAATATAATTTATTTATTTATTTGATTTATTCAAAATTACTCTCGTTTGAATATTAATGAACTTATTAAGACTTTTTAGGCTGTGCCCGTGTCAAGCCATAATAATTAACAATAAAATATACATAGTAAAATTAATTCGATTCCATTATAATGACATGTGATGCAATATAATAATAATCCAAAAAAATAAAGAAGAAGTAATAAATAATAAAATTTCAAAGAATTCAATGTAAAAAGGATAATCAGATAATTAAATATACACAAATTAAAGATTCATACATAATCAAATATACAAAATAATAATGGTATCATTGAAATCAAACAAAATAATAGAAAAATATGGTAGCATTGAAAAATAAAACAAAATAATAATATCATTGAAATCAATAGAAAAAGAATATATTTACAAAAACATAATTAAACCGATAATTAAGATGTGGTTTCTAAAAACTCTTTCACTCTATATAGTAAGAAATAGAACAGTGTGTAAAGTGGCCACTTGAACCAGCCAATGACGGGTCATAAGCCCTGTAAATGCCTAGACTTCCATATTCCCTTCTCAAAAAAAATTTCCCTCTCTGTTGAAATAAATTTAAACATGTATAACTCCCTAGGGTTGAAATCCAGCCAGTCTGTAAGCATTTGGACATACTCAAACATTGTTGAACTATCGACGTGCTTAAAAACATGCTAAGCATTTAAGCGATCACAATGAACAATAATGAACATGTTTAAGTTATCGCAGTCATAAGTCAACGCGTGAGTAATCTCTAAGTCATCGTTCGTGTCGGTTGGTTTTTTGTTTTCTTCGTAAATAAATACAGTTCACTGGCGAAAAATCGGCGTTTACTATAAAAAATAATGCAATATATTGCATTTGCAAAATAGTAAGGAGTATCTAATACAAAAAAGTGAAAATTAAATTATAATTACTATGGCGACAGCTTTCCTGACATTTGGCTCGCCAACCGCCGACTAAATGCAATAAATAGCGTATATAATAAATACATCAATAAAAATAGCAGTTTTTGAATATTTTCCATATTTACACCGGTGAAATCCAAACATGGGATTGCCCAGCAGGATTATTCGTCGCGAAACGTCAATATTTTGACATTTTATATTACCTAGGTGTTCACGGATGTTCCATTTTGATCGCGAATACGATAAACAACCATGGTGAGAAATTGTTATCGCGTCGCTTATCAGCACGTCGATAGTTATTTCTGATTGAGCTACTGATCCCAACACTTATAAAATAGAAGCTTATTAAAAGCAGAAAAATCTACTCATATGATTTATAAACCTTTTACATAATAGCGAGGTAAATATTAAATGCAACTCCAATATAAAAAAATAAATAAATAAAAAGGCATGGTCATAAGACACTACACCCAGCTAATCATGATGCAGATCATGGATTCAGATCAGAGATGATGATGATGATATCTCCATTAAAGTTCTATTTGCTTCAGCTGCAGATGTTTTTTGAAAAAAAATGCAATAAAGTTCCCCGCGAACTCTCTTTTTGGCACGGAATTCGACATGTTTACCGCTATGAAAAAATATGTTGCTTGTACTTCGGCGGAAAAACATATTGTATACTGTCACTTTTAGCGAATTGCTGGAGCTTCACGATAAAGTTGGCTGTAGTAAATCCCTAACAATTTTTTTAAAGTTCGAGATTAGCAGAAATTGACAAACCTGCTTTCCTTCCATACTTTTACTCTTATTTGCTCTTCATGCATCTTGATATTTTTATGTTTTTTCATATTATTTATTACTAATAAATATAGTGAGTTTCTGGAAACCATATCTTAATTATCATTTCAATTATGTTTTAACGAGTATATGTTCTTTTTCTATTGATTTCAATGATACTATTTTTTTTTGTTCTTCAATACTACTATATTTTACTATCATTTTGTTGATTTTAATGAAACTTTTATTTTGTGTATTTGATTATGGATGAATCATATTTTAATATTTATATCTGATTATCTTTTTTACAGTGTATTCTTCGGAATTTGATTATTTATTACTTATACCTTGTTTTTCTGGATTGTTATTCTATTGCATCACATGTCATTATAATTTAATCTAATTAATTTTACTATGTATTTTTTAATGTTAATTATTATGGCTTGACACTGGCACAGCCTAAAAAGCCTTAATAAGTACATTAATATATAAACGAATGTGATTTTGAATGAATAAATAAATAATAAAATATTAACCACCACCTAATTAAATTGTTTGTTTTGACATGTTTCTTTTTTGGGTGAAACCGTCTGTTCAGCATCAGACCATTCAGCATCTCATCTCTGGCGTCATATAAAGTACAGTTCTGTATAAATCTATGCAATATCTCGCAGCAGTCTCCTGCAATATTCTCGTCCCTTAGACCAGTGGTTCTTAACCGATGGTCCGCGGAACACTAGTGCTCCGCAAAATTATGAAAACCAAAATTTATAATTATAATAATTAATTATATAATTCTACTAGCAGACCCGACAGACGTTGTCCTGCCCGAACGTTGGCTTGCCTGCTATTAGCTTGGAAAAATTATTTTAATTGATAAGTAGGTACCTAGGTACTTGTGTGTGATTAAATTTAAAAATTGTAAATATTTAAACATTGAATGTAAGTAGGTAACCTAGGTACTTGTTTATGGTTGAATTCCAAAACATAAAATAAATATTTTTTCAAATGTGGCATTCTTTTTGCAAACGTCAAACTCTGGTCTTCTTACCAACAGAGGGATGTACTTATGTAGGAATACGATTTTTTTAAATGTCTTGAATTCAATATTATTTTAATTTTACTAAACATTCAATAAAATATATAAATGGGTGGAAATTATAAGAAATTTTTTTTTGAAAAAATCTGATTGAGATCCACAAAAAACAAATTCTGTTTGAAAACTTTAAAAAACAAACTTTTTCTATACACAAAAAAAACAACACCTTTCATTTTTTTCCATTAGATCGATGAATAAAACATTTGAGCTCCTTACTTATTTTTTACATATTAGATTGAAGATTTTAATATCTACGAACACGCACAGCGCAAAGATCTATATTTCTCTGAAAACCGCACGTAAATCGGTTAAGCCGTTTTGGAGGAGCTCGGTGACATCACACGTACAGAGGAATTATACATATAAAGAAAGGATTTTTTATTGTTAAAAGGTGAAAGTAATTAATTAACTAATTTCTAACTAATACAAGCTAGTACCGTAATTTGGGGTGAATCGCAACTAAGGGGTAATAAGAAACAGTTTTTGGTGACTTAATTTTAATTTTGGAAACTCACGGTAAAGTTATTGCGAAATTTCTTGTCAGTACATGAAAGCACGAAAGAAAAATATTAAGGAAGATATTTGGTGCTGCCAACCAAAACGGAGTGTGGAGGAGACGGTTAATCATGAATTAGAGGCACTGTATGGTGAACATGACATTGCACAATTCGTCAAAATAATAAGATTACAATGGTTGGGCCATGTGCACAGAATGAATGATAACCGTACTCCAAAAAATATTCTTTATAACACTCCGGAAGGCAGACAAAGCAGAGGCAGACCGAAGTTAAGATGGCTGGATAATGCGGAAAGTGACATTAGAGCGATTGGCCTGACGAACTGGAGAAGAGCCGCAGGGTACAGGTACGAATGGAGACAAATTCTGGAGAAGGCCAGGGCCCACAATGGGCTGTAACACCACTGATGATGACATGAAAGCATATAATGTTTTCGCGGATTACCAATATCAAAACAATTTTATTTTATTTTGTTTATTAAGAAAAACAACAGCAATACAAAAAAATATATACAACATTATAAAAAAAACATAAAATAATGCCAAATCAGTTTTCCACATAAATACAATTATAAAAATCCAGTTCAGTTAAATATAATTTATAGAAGTGCATGTGTGCGAGTTTTTTTTTGTGTGTGAGGATGCGTGTGCAAAAAAGTGGAGTGTGGTTTTGGTAAGTATGTAAATATGTGTGTGATTGTATATGGGTGTGAGGGTAGGTTTAAGGACAGGGTAAGTGTGTATTTGATATGAGTGAATAGAAACAATTAAAAATTATAATGTAAAAATATATACATATATTTTTTTTTTTATAACGAAACATAATTTTTTTCAAATAATAGTTTTTTAATTTTGGTTTTAAAAGTGAGTTTACTGCAATTAAATATGTCTATGTTATTGAAAAATAAATTATAATTACGCGTCAAGCGAATCAGAGGAGAGTTCTGTGCATAGTTGGTGCGAACTGTGGGTGGGTACATGGAAAAGAGATAGATTCGTGTGACGGGTGCGGTAGCCAGGTACGTTAAGGGCCAACTCAGAAACCAGAACAGGACTATCAAGACGTCCATTAAGAATGTCATGTAAAATACCCATATCTAATAACAAACGACGATCCTCAAGACTAAGTATATTATGTTTATGACAAGAAGTTTTATAGTTAAGGTCCGTAAATCTGGATCTCCAATTGAGATGTCTCAAAAATGTTTTCTGAATATTTTCAAGCCTTATCTTGTGTATGGAATACTGGGGAGACCACACAGAGGAGGCATATTCAAGGAGACTACGAACGTAAGCGAAATAAATTAATTTGATACTACCAATACTTCTAAAGCAATTTCCTGTTTTTTTTACTATCATTGTGTGCATAAAGAAATCGGTTGTTTTACGTTGGTGAAAAATCTTAGAACATTTTGTTTTTTTTTTCAAATAATTAAACCCATTTTGTTAATATTATAAATATTTGTAAAGGGTAGATTTGAACAATTAATTACAGAAATACGTTTATTAGTCTATCGTCTACAATACAAATGATAAAGTTTTATTTAAACTAGACGATGTGAGGCGATGTCAGATTTTTTTATGAATTTGTGGTGAAGAGAAACGACTGATGGTGTAAGTAAAAACATGTGTGGTGGACAAAAAAAACTTAATTTCTAAAAAAAAATTTGTTGTTTGAACGAGTTTTATTTTCACTATTATCAAAATATTTTTTAATGCTTCCATTCACCGCATATGGCATTACCATTGACCCTTTCAAGAGGGGAAAAACAGCATGCCATAGTGTGGTAAAACGATGTATGATAGTTGCACAAATGTCCAGATCGTTGAACTGTGTAAGGGCTGAGACTTGCATTATCGACAGAATCAAGAAACGGGTGCTGCGTTGGTTTAGACATGTAGAGCGAATGGACAGCGGAACGGCTAAAAGGATCTACGATGCGAATGCTGATGGATGCAGAAAATGAGGAAGATCGAGAAAGACATGGAACGATCAAGTCCATGGCGGCGACAAAGCGGCGACAAAGCACGGCGGCCTCCGTGGTGTAGTGGTCAAGACGCTTGACTCACGCACGGAAGGTTCCGGGTTCGATTCCCGGTGAGAACACAAAAAAATTAAAAAATGTGAATTTTCTCAAGCCTGGTTGTTCTGTAATGTAATTCACCACTGCAATTGGGCCTCCTGGCCTGTTGTGGTGCAAAAAAAAAAAAAAAAATTTAAAAAAAAAAATCAAATACTTGAAGAGGGACATGTCAAGAGTAGGAATAATCGGTGTGCGTGCATGAGAAGATGTATGAATGTAGAGAAAGCGAGGTCTGTATGCAAAGACAGAGTGATATGGCGTTCAATCATTTGTTGATGTTGTTGTAAGACTAATTTGAAGTCGATTCTAGGATTTTTAATGTGACAAAATTTAAAATTAAAACAACAAAAATATTATATTCGAATGTAAAATTTGTTTCTGTTCACACCCGTGTTACCGGGAGATTATAAATACAACTTGTTTTTGCGCAAGTTATTGGGTAGATATTGTTTATTGAAAACATGCTACAATAAAGAAAAACAGCATGCGCTGTTGTTTCAAAGTAGAAAAAAATCTCTGGGTTTTCCGGAAAACCATGTCTAGAGTCTGCAGACCAAAATACACCAACAGTAGGTCTAATCGAGGCCAAATACATGAAATCCGGCGGTTCGCGGAAACGGACCATCGCGTGTACCCTGCAAGCCACTGGCTTTCCACGCACACGCCGCCATGTTGGCAGCACTTCAAGGTGGAAAATTTGCGTCTTACTTCGGTAAGAATTCCCGAAATAGATCGCCTTTCTTCTGAATACCGAACGCGCACAAAGAGGCGGGAAGCGGGAAGGAAAATTCTGTGACGCACTATTTTTTGATTCGCGCGATTTCAAAAATGACAGATGAACGTTTGGCAGCCAGGTATTAATTTTAAGATGTTTTAAATCTCCTTTGATTCTTCTTGGAATTTAATAAGTATTATGTCACTTTTAAATATCTTTTTTACGGTAGGCCATTGACATATTATTAATAATAATAATCTTGGTTTATTAACAAAAAAATCCATCTTTTTTTATCTACTACATACAGTGCATACATACATAGAATTAAGAATTCAAACAGAAGGTGACTAAACTACTCTCAAAGGAGTAGTTTTACGTTTTAATCCGTTAGTTTCTTTGTAGACGTCGCTCAGTACCCAGCTCTCGGTTTGAATTCAACTATGCCGTGTTGTGTCGTTTTAAAGCGTAGAAATACTTCTGGGATAAAAAATAAACAGGACGGGATCACATTATACGTGTAAGTAGCAAATGCATGTGCAAGTAGCAGATGCATTGCTTAAAAATTTAATTATTTTTCCATCTGTCAGATTGTCAAAGAAAACAAAATGGACATTTTGTAAGTGTTGCCACGGATGTAAAAATATTTACGCTACTCTGCTCATCTTATGAGAGAACTAATGGAAATTGGACCTCTAGGATTAAACAACGCCGTGGTAGATATAGATAGAATTTTGGTGGCCATTTTCAACGAGTTGTAAATAACTCACTATTAGAAAATGGAAATCAAGTTGGGGTAGAGTGGAGTTCATCACATATCACATAGAAAACACATGGATATGCCCTGAGCTCTAAAGAATTATGACACTTAACTCATGCCCAAACGCTCAGTCATGCCCGACGCGTAATTAGTGGTTTTTCGACGAAAAAAAAAAGTAGATAATATGAATTTATTCATCATCATTCCCTTTCCGCACCTGATGGTGCATAGGGCACTGCATTGGTACATCAATCGCAGCGTATCTCGATCATTTTTGTTACATAAAGGTAAGATGATCAGTCTCACGCTTCAGGTGCCAGTCCAGGGACTAAGGAATAATCTAGTGTGAAAACATCCTATTAAATAAATAAAAAATGAAGTGACAAATTTCAACAGGGATGGAGAACATTTTAGAAAAGGGAATATGGAAGTCTAGACATTTACAGGGCTTATGACCTGTCTTCGCCTGGTTTAAGTGGCGTGTCTACAAACTCAAAACATTGAAAGAATGAATTTATTACATCCATTTAAATAGATAATTTATGTAAGGTTTTGACATCTTATAAAAAATTATCCATTTTAGGTGTCTAATATAAATGAGAAAGTTTAGAGAAACGGGAAATTGGATACAAAATGGATGCCCAATTTAAAAAAAGCCTTAGTACATTCTTGTAGTTCTGAAATATTTTAAGTTTTAATGTTTATTTTGTTCCTGAAATGTTAAATGACAGAATTTCGGAAAATTGAAAATACGTATTGTAAAGTTTTTCTTCTTCTTTATTTAAATTTAGATTAAAAAATACAAAATTATTTAGTGTTAACTAACAAAATTATTGCTTGTAAAAAAGTGGACTTAAGCCTAAGGTCGGGACTTAAGGATTTTTTAAAAGTATTTAAAGGACTAAGGGATTTCTCAGAGAAAAAACTAAGAGATTTTCAGGACTTCAAAATCATTTTTATCTTTAATCATAAATCATTTTTCAAGTACAAAATTCGATATGGGTATTCTTTATTGAAAAATTGATTAGGTAAATGTATACTTCACAAAATGATCCACACGGCAGTGTTGCCAACTCAAAACCGGTAAAATTAGACTTAGGCATTTTTTGAAATTGGACATCCAATGTTTTTTACGCTTGGTTTTATTAAAAGCATTTTATTGTATGGCAAAGTTTCTCGAAAATGTAGTGTGAAAAATTAATAAAAAATATTTTGATAAAAATGAACTACTCTGAGCGGTGTCACTAGTTTTTCGAAATCAACTCATTGGTTGCGGAATGTCGTGATTTGTGATACATTTCCGGTTACCGGGAAGCCAACCCACCGCCACCGTCGAGGCAACTCGCCGTAGGGAACTTGAGACGTCACAGGCGGAGTAATTAAAAATTAAAAAACTTTAAAATAAACGTATATTTTAAATATATCGTATGTATATATAGGGTTTTCTTTAAACCCTGTCACATCCAAAACCACGATGATCAGTATGGGCAAGAAGACATATTAGAATATTTAAAAAATAATTAAAACATAAAATATTTTTTTTTAAATGGTTCCTTACTTCTGCAGAGGACAAGTGGGGGAGCGCGGCGCAGTATCAGACTCCCCCCTCCCTCCCCCCCATTCTCCCCTGCAGAAGTAAGCAACCATTTGCTTTTTTTGATACTTTATTTTTTTCAATTTTATTCGTTCTAAAAAAATATTTTAATGTGACAATATGTCTTCTTGCTCATACTGATCATCGTGGTTTCGGATGTGACAGGGTTTAATGAACACGTACAGTATTTGCTGCAAAAACAATTTAAAATTAATACAACTTTAGGTCATAGAGAATTTGCCCACTACTCGGTTAAAGTGTACAAATACTTCCATTGTCCATAAGGATAATTAGTAAGTACTCTCAATGTAAAATTGCTATTAAAAATGGATAGTGGAGGTGGGTTGATGAGTGGATCAAGCCAAATAGGTAAAAAATTGTCTCCTGATTATGAAATTTTGTCTGCAAGTTATATAAATTTATTGTGTTTTTTTATGATTATTTTAGTTTATTTAGGTTATATGTTTATGATGAGAGTTAGGTTGATTAGATTAATTATGTTTTATTTTCTTATTGTGTTAACTATGTTAAATCACTAATTGAAGGCATGTTTCATTATATTTATTGTAAAATGTTTCCCTCGGCACGGGACACCTCATTATTCTGTATAAAAAAATAAAACAAAATTGTAAAAGTATAAATAAATAAATATATTTGTCTTAGTTTGATGGATGAGTAATAAAAAATAAATTAAACTACTGAACTTCCTCGTGGTGACAAATTTATTCGGATGAGCCACTTACAGGTTCGCTCCTTTTTTTTATTATTTATTAATCGTGAAATTAGACTCCATTTTCACAAAAACAAAGGACAAACTATACGTTCTTGCACGTGCGTAATTGCTAAAGACCAAACAAAGATAAAATAAAAAGTCTTTAGCGGGTTATTGAGCCCGGTTTGTCCCTAAGCAGCGACCTATTTCGAGTTCGGACATTTGGATTGCGGCCAAATACAGCGAACCAACGTCCGCGTGAACTCGGCCAAAAGCCGCGTTGAATCTCCCGAAAGATGGAATATTGGAATATTTTATAAAGCTCGATCGTGTCGCTTTTCCTCGGAATGACGGCCTCGTAAATGCTTTATTCAATTAAATATTATTTAGAAAACGAAAGTCTAAATGTAGTTTTCGTATCGGTCGTCATCAAATTCCTTAATCTTATTTACTACTCTAAATAATACGACTCTTTACTTTTAGCCCATAATTCGTGTGATGTTTACGTTTAATTTAGGCGGTAATAATATTTTATTATCACATTACTTTTTAATACTGATTTTAATCATCTCATATTACATATTTTTTCCGGGGTATGTTTTGTAGGTATATTCATTAACTTTCTCATTCTTGTTTTTAAGAGACAAAAATAATTTTGTGTTACGAGTATGTTATGTTACCACAAACATTATTTTACTGACTGGACTATAAAAAAACAGGTACTTTTATTGGGCAAACATAAAAAAAAATATTAAATAATAATTTAGTAATTAAATACATTAATACCGTTTAATATTATACTATTAATGATAATTCTAATTGAAAGCCGGCTAAAAATTTCGACTACCCTGGCAACACAAACAAAATGTCCATCTTGTTTCATATCACAATCTGACAGACGATAAAATAAACGAATTCTTAAATAATATTATGTGTGAATTTGCAGATTTGAGCATTCTCAAATCTGCATTTCATTAAATGTGATTCCACCCCATTCCCATTTTCAATCCCAGCAGTATTTTGACACTTGCAAACGACACATCACGGCATAGTGGAATTTAAATCGGCAGTTGCGTACTAAACGATGTCTACAGAGTACTTAAAACGGCCAAAATATGATCTCAGCCCGGCTCATTTATGAGTAGTTTTACATTTATGACATTTATTAACTCATTTATGAGTAGTTTAGTCGCCTTCTGTTTGATGCGCGTACGCGGTTTCTAGACTATTAAATTCTATGGTTGTAACATTTATTGTAAAATATAATCTACAATAAATAGAAAAAGTTCTCAAAAAATTATCTATATCTCTAGTATAAATGCCTCTGTCAATATGCTTCCACTATCGTATTTTCTTGATGCATAAGGTATATTATCATTGTGGTTTATTTCCACATTTTGTTATAATCGTTTATGTTTCTAATTTGTATAAAGATTTATTTCATTTCTCTGTTTTGTTTCTGTGATATTTTATTATTCAGTAAATATTGCATGTTTAGTTTCTGAATTACCAATAATTGGAAGAAAAATGCAAATGCAAAAAAAAAACAGAATTTTAAAAATCACCAAAAAGAAATGTTTCCGCCCGGGATCGAACCGGGGGCCTTCCGCGTGTTAGGCGGATGTGATAACCACTACA